>NW_025999968.1:30867983-30879187 GCF_001458135.2 Marmota marmota marmota | reverse complement strand
TATATATAATAGCACTCATCACCAACAAAAGCAGACTTTTTCAAAGAAAGCTCAGCAATGTCATTGTACTGAAATACTTAAAATGTATTCATTGTATTCATTGTTTATCTAGGATCTTGTTTCTGTTCTAATTTCTGAATTTGTTTTATAAATCTTAATACTTGCACTTGAAACAAGATCTAAATATGTTTGTGTTTGCATGATATATTTCTTGTCTTTTTTTCCATAACAAATTTTCCTTCCCTAATTTATAGATTATTTAATGGTTGAAGAGATTGTTTTGTTGGTCTGTAGAATTTGGCTGATTTCATCTTTATGGTGTTTCCTGGCAGGTACTTCTATTCTCTACATTTCTTAAAACGAAAAGTTTGCTATTGAGACTTTATTCATGCTACATTCCTTGGTGGGGCAAAAATACTTCATGTTAATAAATTGTATATGTCAGACTTCAGCAAATCAGGTTGCACATAAATTCTGATATTTTGACATTTAAAAATGGCATATTTGATCTTTAGTTCTGATATTGTCATCATTATAATTTATCCACTTTTCTCTGACAAAGTTTTCCACATATAGTTGTCAACTACTGATGTGTCTGGTCTGGATTATTTATTTCATTGAGAGTTACAAGAGATGGTTTCCTAAAACTTTCATTTCTCCAAGAATGAGATGGAGTCTTCATTTAAGATCTCTTACTTTTTAGTTACAGATTCTCTAAAAACAAACTGCACAAGGGAACAGAATATCAATGTTTGATTATATTCATGAATTTATTATCTTCAGAATAAATAATTGCATGTGTTGGATTGAATTACACTCATTATTCTGTTTGATGCTTTAATTATCCTAGCTATGGTGACTTTCCCTTCAAGTGAATTTCTATATATTTTTGGGGGGGACATTGATACTTTCCTTGCTTTCTGTCAAAAGCAAAATGTCCTTTCATCTTTTAAACTTAACTAATCCAGGTCTAGAATCAACCACTTTTTCAGAGTTATTTTCCCTAAAAGGAATATCATATTTAGTGAGAACTTTCTGAAATCTCCATGTGCTGATTAGTATTGGTTTCTCATGACACTAGGACTTTAAGAAGACAGAAAATGATTATTATACATAAAATTGGATAACATCATATATTTATACTTTTTCTGATCCATGCTTATTCTAAGTTTATTTCTTTTGCCTAGTACACAAAATCTTGTTTCCTAATAACTTTTACATTATTCTTTATTAGCTTTATATTATGTACATATTTAACAACACATTTTAAATATCATAGTGCTTTATAAAATTACATCTATTGCTTCAGTTTTTTTCTTGTTTTGGATTTGGTTTCAGTGTCAACACAAGAAGGAATATGCAGAATCATTTGAAGTAATCATTTGTTTGTTACAGTAGCAATTGATTTAAAATTTATTTATTTATGTATTTTTAAGTAAAAGTCATTTATTTTTTACTTTTACTAATTATGGAAAATGTATTTCTTTAGATCCCTTCCACCCTGGTGAAGACAATGGTTTTCTCCATGTGATATTAGAGATATTAGAATGCTTATTTCAGTTATCAATTTTTCTTTGCCTTTCTCAGTGAATTCTCCAGTACCATCATGTAAAGACTTGGATAAATGCTTTATTCATAACCACAGTGTTCTACACAGCAAAACCTCTGACAGAACAACACATAAAACAGTAAGCCTGTGAAATTTCCTCATCTTACCACATGCTCAAACATCCAGGAACAGCTGTCTTCATAGATTAGTAGAACATTTGCTGAAAGATCAGTGAGGGCAACAGCTGGAAAATGGCCCCTTCAGTGTCTGGATATAGCCTTGAACCTAAATCCGGGATTTGATGTCATTTCCCCCACTGAAATGCATAGTTCCTTCTTTATCATTTCTTCACTATATATACCTTGATTTGTGAGTGGATCTTGCTCATCTTGATACAAGTGGTTTGGAAAACTCACTTGTATTCTAAGGTACTTGGGCATACTTTGTCACTAGTTTTGTTGAAATATTTATCTCCATTTTTATCCTAATTTGTCTGTTTCAGTAAGAGGATTTGGGAAGATTTCTGAAACCAATTAAATTATCCTTTTCCCCAAGTGTTCATTTATGTTTTAAACTGCACTAGTTTCTAATGGACAAGGTCATCCTATCATTTTCTATTAAATTTCTTTAGGGAATTTCAGTTTAAGTTACAAAGATTGGGATATTCATTTCTATTACTTTTTTGATGTGAGGATTTGGATAATTTGCTCTTAGAAATTTCAGATATCTGAGCCAAATGTGGTAGTGCATGCCTGTAATCCCAGTGGCTTGGGAGGCTGAGGTAGGTGGATCACAAGTTCAAAGCCAGCCTCCACAATTTAGCAAGCCCCTAAGCAACTTAGCAAGACCCTGTTTCAAAATTTATATATATATATATATAGGGCTGGGGATGTGGTTCAGAAATTAAGCACTCCCCCCACCCCAGTATAAATAACAATAAAACCAAAATAAAAAGAACCAAACTTCGAAACCTCAGGTATCTTTTCTATAAAGAAGTGACAACCATGCTTCCTTGGAGAGTAGAGGATTAAGTAATTAATGTCTTGCATATGTAAACCTAAGTGCTAAGATGTGGACATGTGCCCTTTTTTCCATTGTGTTTTCTTTAACTCTACAGTTTGTTAATAATATCAGTTACGAAACAGTTTCTATTCTTATTTGTATGAGCTGAACACCAAGAGTAAACTTCTGAAAAAGAGAGTTGTCTGGCTTCCAAAGATCAAAAGAAGCACAATCAGTTTATTCCTTTCAGTAAAATGTTCATCAAATCTATGTTGTCCAATAGTAGTTCCATCAGGAGATTTCTGGCAGCTAGCATCAGAAAATTTAACCACATTGGCAGGAGAGATTGGTTTCACTAAAACTATTTATCATTTATTTTTTTCCAAATTACTTTTGCTGAATTTGCCATTTCAGATTAATGCAGTTTAATAATAGTTCCAGACAAAAAACAGTAGAATGTATTTTTGTGTGCAGTATATACTTGTAGCAGATGTATGCAGTACTTTACTTTAAAATATAAATTCTTAGAAAGACCATGTTGTGTATATTTTCTGTACCTCTCCAAACATATTGTGAGAGATCAATAAATATTCAAGCAACACGTTGTGCTTCCCCAGACCTAGACATGAATTCATAAAGTGACAATATAAGCACCAGGCAAAATATCTCATTCGGAACTAACCATATAAAGAGGCAATAGGGAACAGATTAAAGGGCACAGCTGTCTTGTTCCACAAGTTTAGTTGGAAAACAGTCCAGAGAATATGGGCATATGTGACTGTACATTTTTCCTATACCCTGTCCCTTCTGGGCTCTGAGGGGCTTTATAATTGCACAGTTCCTTTTCATTGGAACCCTGTGATGCTCACCCATTGATGGCAGGTAGTTCTTTTACTTATTGCATTAAAATATCAGTATGCCACTTGTTCTCTCTATGACTAAAGAATATTCAGAAAAACATCTACCACATTTAACTCAATTCCACACAACCTCAGGTTGACTGTATTTAAGATGATAGCAGAGAAGTTACAGTAAATAAAAGACGTAAGAGTCTACATTTTCTTTCAACAGTATTTTATAGATCCTTTCTCCTAACAAAGCTGTATTTTAAGTCTTAAATTGCATTAAGGGACAACTAGTAACTTATTTTATCAGATATTAGGAAAAATGGGCACTGTAAAATTACTATTATACATTTATTGGTTGTTTATATTATTTGTGATTTTTAGCATGGTAGGAAAAATGAAATTATTTTAAAAACATTGTATTTAGTTCTTTGAATCACTCTGGGAAACAGGAAATATTGGTAATTTTTCTCCATCTAGAAATGAAAATCTAACCTTCAGAAAATCATGCAATTTGCATATAATCACTGTCAGGATAGAACTTGGACTTCTGTTCACATTGCAACTAGTTCTTTTATTTATTGCATTAAAGGATGCAATAAATAAGTAAATAAGAATCAACAGCAGAGTTTGATTGATTTAGTTTGTTGATTTAGCTAATTCACTAGTGAGATATGTATTGAGCCTACTATATGCTAGGAAGAGTTCTCATAATGAAAATTACAGAAAAGGTCATTGTTCTCCTATGTCTTATAACCTTGTGCAATAACTATAGAAACAATCAAGATGATCATAAAACATGGTGCAAGAAAAGAAATAAACCATAAGATGCAGGAGGCTACCAAGGAAGTTCTCTGAGTAGAGGTTTGCTGGATTGAGCAAATAAAAAATACAGATTATCACTTAAATTTAAATTTCAAGTAATTGAAAAATTTCCTATTTGTATAGTTATGCCTACAGAATATTTGTAGCACCCTAACATGAAAATTTATCTTTATCTGAAATCACATCTAAATGGATATCCGATATTGTCTCTGGAAATCCTCTCTGGAAGGTAAAATTTGAGCTAAGACCTGAGTGAAATGAAAGAGCTAGATATGCATATATCTAGGCAAAGAACTATGCAGTAAACATCAGTCTGAACCTTTCAAGTTCTAGCAAAATCAAAATAAGAGAGTGTGTCAGTCTTGGTATGCAGGAGGACAATGGTTCAACTCATATGTGTGAGAGAAGTCAAAGCTAAATAACCTGAAGTTCTTTCAAATTTGTGTTGTATTCTTAGTGTGTCACATATCCCTTAAGAGGTTATGAGCTTGAAGGCTATTATCTGGTTCATTTTTTAAAAAATAATTTCTTGATTCTGTATAGAGAAAAGATTATAAAATGTCAAGATTTGAAGCAGGGAGCACAATTAGAATGCTGTTCCTTAAATTTAAATAAGATAATCTTGACTTGGATTCAGTGATTGTTACAGATATACAGAATTGTGGACGGATATGAATTTGACATTTTAGATGGAACTTAGGAAATTTAACTGAGATTTACAAGAGGGAGAAGAAAGCAGGAAGTCCAAAGTCATTCAGAGGTTTTGGACTCAAGCAAACTGAGTATGTAGTGGTGGTGTTTCCTGAGATTGCAAATGGAAGTAGTAATCAACTCATCTCTTTTTAATCTAAGTTTAAGTGACCTTATAGATTTAGAAATGACGATTCCAAATCAACACTTGGTTTTCATCTGAGAAAGCAAGATGTTTACAGCAAGGCCAAGTGTAATAACCGATGAAAGAAGAATTTAGAGAAAAGTCGAAACATTCATGATTAAAAACTGAAACAATTCAGGGGAAGCCGGGCATGGAAGTGCATGCCTGTCATCTTAGAGACTCAGGAGGTTGAGGCAGATGTATCCTGAGTTTGAGGACAGCTTGGAAAACTTATTGAGACTCTGTCTCAAAAAAAAAAAAAAATACAAGACTGGTGATGTATCTCAAGGATACAAGAGCCTCTGGGTTCAATCCCCAGTACAGAAATGGGGAAAAAAAAGATAATTAGATATACCTAATTAGAGAGTTAGAATAGGTTTAACTGAAATATATCCATTTGACTTGGTCCACTGGGGTCTTCATTCACCTTAAGAAAAATTATTTTAAGGTATTATGTGAAAATCTTAAATAGAGTCATGAGATGTTTTGTGACTGATATGCAAGTTGCATAAATGATGTTTCTACTGTGATCTGTTAAGAATTAACACATTCTAAACTTCCCAATATTTTAAAATAAGATGTATATACATTTAAAAATAACTTTTTTATATTCACTTTGCTTCCTTTACTAAGTATTTATTTTGCATCTATTGTACACAATCACTTTTCTTTTATGTATTAAAAAAGTTTAGGGTACACTTCTTAATCTCAGAAAAGATGATAAAAGAAAGAAAATGGAATCAAGAGCACACTATATGACCATTTCATAATTACTGAAATACAAATGACGATAAAGTTATATAAAATCATGTTTGGGAAATGTGGAACATTGACATTTAAATTGAAACAATAGGCATGTTCAACCTAGAATTCTAATAGTGAATAATTTTTTCAGCCATTGCTAATCCTTCCTGGTCTCTAGAAACTGAATTTGGTAATCATTTGGTAAAACATGAACAAGTAAATAAAAATCAATATTATTGCTATCTACATTTTTGACTCTCACAAAGAAAAAATAGAGATATATTATTCAAATAGCTTATGTTAACTTCACTATAAAACTGTTATTATTAATAGTTATTATTAATTTATTTATTTCAGTATGCAGTAAAGAATAATGTTAGGGTTTTAAAATATATTAATTATATTAACTGCAATATTCCCTGCAGCATATGACTATCTTTGATCTGAAAAATATTCCAAGCCCATGTAAACTGAGTACATTCCCTAAATTTTGTTCTTTTAATTTTTATGCATCCACTGAAAAATAAGCAAAATAAGGTGCATTTTTCTTCTGCAAGATTGGGTCCATAGTATTACCCTTTATGGATGAATTTGTCTTTCTTAGGCAAGATCTGTTCATGATCCTGGTGCATATTTATGCTTCATTGTTTTGTAGCTTAATTAAAATATAGATTTTACAGGAAATAGATTTGTGAAAAATGTCTGATTATTCTTTCTACAATATTTAATTGGGAAAAGTTCCTTAGAGAAATTAATGTTAAAGGAAGGAGGAATTGGTAGAGGGAGATGATCATCACTGAGCTTTCAAAGGGGATGGGATGCAATGTTGAATTATAAAAAGAAAAAAAATACATCAAACTCAAAATTGTTAGAGATTTAAGTCTCTCACGAATTGTCTTAAAGTATCCAGCACTTTGAAAAGAACATATCTGCCAGAGCCCTTAAATTCCCTTTTCACTTGACCTTTCTCACCTTTCTTGCTAAGGCACCACCAAGGCATATACTCAAGAATTAATGGCATTGTTGACCAAAATAAGAGAAGATTATAACTAAGTTATAGTTATAAACTATAACAAAGTTTCTTTGTTCTTCCATAAGAATATTTTGAAAAGTATGAAAACATTGGTCTATGAACATTATTATGAAGAAAATGTCTCAGAATCTATGCTTGCAGTTGTTCAAGGAAATAAGTTACTGTCAACATAATTCTATCAAGAGGTATTCATCAAACTAGCTCATCATTAGAGTAAGCTTCCGCTGATAGTCCCCATGTTGAAGAAAAAACAGAAAAATCTTGCTTCTCATTAAAATTAACCACAGATACTACCATGACTTCAGATACAGTTACTAACAAAGATTCATTGAGTAATTATAACATTCCTGATCACTTAGCATGCATTATATTATTTAGTCATCACAATGTTACTATCAGTTAAATATCCTGTTTTCCAACTGCTCAAAGATGTGCATAAATGGCGGAAGAAAAATGAATACATGCTATATGCCCTCAACATCTGCCATTAACCTTGTGTTTAAGCAGAAAACTTCACTCAAAATGCAAAAGCAAACATTTAATGTGGATTAGAGCAAATCCTGAAATTAACAACATTCTTACAATTTTAAGGCATTATATTTACCATTTTATTACATTTGAACAATTACATTTTTATTGTTTGCTAATGCAAACATGACAATTTAAAACTTCAGAGTTTATGAGCACTCTCATTCATCCTCATTTTTCATTTTACTGAAAGAAAGATTTTCAGCAGTTTTTGCTATATTTTTAATGATTACTTACAAATAATATATCAATATTTTCTCACATCATCTTCTTAATGTTAACATGTCCTATACTCAGATGTGTGAGTATTGCTTTTACTATTAAGGCCATGTAAATATTTTCAGTGTTTGCCAAGTAGTGTACTATCACATTTTTTTTTTCTATACAATTTTTTCCCTACTGTTATTTACTTCAATTTTCCATTCTGTGGTGCTTTATTTTACTATTTTTACAATTCTTCTTAACTTTCATAGGAATGAAATTTCCCACATAGTGAAGCACATCAGTTGATGTATCAATTCCAATTAATTTGCTTTCTTGGATTCAGTACTCGTGGCTCCTCTATTCTTTTTTCTGTATTTGCACTCTATTTCTCTGGAATAAGAAGTATAGTTGGCACTTCCTCTTTCTGATTTTCATTGGATCAGGTTTCTCCCCCATTTTGCTACATTATGGATTCCAGAAAAGTATTAATAATTATTTCCATAGATAATACATTTTTGAGTCTTTATTAACTTTAAAATGTTGTTGCTTTCCAGTTTTCTTCCTTCCTTTCTCTCTCTTTCTCTCTCTCTCTCCTTCTTTCCTTCCTTCTTTCTTTCTTTCTTTCTTTCTTTATGATTTTTACTAAATAAAGAATTCTAGTTGACATTTTTGTTGTTGTTCCTTAGAATTTTGAAGACATCAAAACCCTGACTTCTTGTTTCTGATATTGCTTCTAGGAAATCCAATGCCATACCAATAATTAATTTTTTTCATATACTTGAACTTTTTAAAAGATTTTATTAGCATCTTCACTTTTTCTTCACTCTTTAGAGATTTAGAACACGTTTTGGGGAAAAAAAATTCCAAAAATATTTTCACATTTGCTATGATAAGTACTTACTGAGCAAAATTACAAATAACCAAGTTTAAAAGTACACTTGAATTGTAAACATGCACTGGGTTTTAAAGATTGTGTGTTTTTCTGTAAGGACTTAAAATTTCTGTTTTAGAGCTGTTATCTTCAAATTTCTTCACAGATCAAAGAAAACTAAAACTTTATCTTTTTCCTAGAAAGGATTTCCTTGTATTCCTCCGTCTGTCTCTTCTCCCCACCTTTTTTTTCCCCAGAGGAAAGTGTTCTCAATGTCCCCCATGTTACCACCAAATATTTTAGGGCTACTCCAGTAGCACAAAACCTACTGTGTATGCAAATCAGAGCAGGAATGTCCATTGAATAACTCTTTGGGGAAGAGGGGTGTTAACATTAGTGTTCTGATGTTATTTGACTTTTCTTTTATTATTACGAATTCCAATCTCTAATCTAGAGGTCCATAGTCAGTTTACCTTGTAAATAAGGTAAAATCCCAGACCTTCACAATTTTAAATGCAACATTCTCACTGCAAGTCATTTTTTTTTTCTTATTGGTTCTGATTACCCTCATTTTAAAGCCATTCTCTTCAGTGCATGATACTCCCTTAGATTAGTTTTTGAGGATTCTCTTCTCTACGTTCTCTCTGTTCTCTCTTTCTGGGACTTCTGTTTATTTGTACTTTGACCAAAGTCTAGTTTTCTTGACTTTCTTTCAAATTTTATACATCTTCTGTTCCTGTTCCTATTTCCGTTGCTCGTGTTCCAATATCTGTATTATTAATTATATTTAATATTGCTAGCTATGTTAAAAACCAAACTTTGAGTATTTTTGAAGCTAGGAAACATTTCCTGTTGTTTAACTGTTTCATTAAAAGTAAATTCAAAAAGAATATTCAAAATGTCTCATTAAAAATAAACTATTAAACTATCACATATTATATGATAATATGTCATTATTCAGAAATATGGCCAGAATATAAGAACTTCTTGTTGAAAAAGCATAATCACATAGAAGGTCAGAGTTTTTAAAAATGTACTAGATTTATATGAGTCACTCTATTGATTGTTCTAATGCTGACAAAATAGTGTTTTTCAGGGTTATATTCCTGTTAAATAAACTTCTATTATAGTACTTGAGATATGTGCTTATTTTTATTAATTAAATGTGCTTATGCTTTGATATTTATTCATTATAGGAATTTGCATTTTCTAAATAAATGTTTTTAATATTTTTCTATCTATCTTTCTATAAACATATCCCAATTTCCTTAAGTATTTTCGGTGTTGCTTTCTATAGGCTTATCCTAATTCCAGTAGCAGTATTAAACTAGAATTTACAAATTCCTGAACTCATTGTGTAGCATAATAGTAGAACACCTGACTACCTGACTGACACATACAAGGTCTCTGGTTCTATTACCTACCAGAACTGTAAAAAAAAAAAAATAAAAATAAAAAAAAAAATATATATATATATGTGTGTGTGTATGTATATGTATATATATATATATATATATATATATATATATATATATGTGTATACATATATATATATGCACACATATATATGTATATGTGTATACATATATATGTGCACACCTATATATGTATATATACATATACACATATATACATATATACACTAAATGATAGAACATGTTGGCCAAATGCATGGTAAAATATTAATGTAAATTTAAGTATGGATGAATCTAATGACTTAATACTGGTCAAGATATATTTGTATAAGTATTTCAATGTTAAATGCTTAGAGGTCTGTTTTTTAAAATTTTTAATTGTGGTAAAATACAACATGGTATTTACCAACCTGACTTTCTAAAACTATAGTTCAGCAGTGGTAAGTATATTCACAATTTTATATAAAAGCTCTTTGAAACATTTTCATCTTATGAAACTGAAAGTGGCCGGGTGCATTGGCAAGTGCCTGTAATCCTAGCGGCTCAGGAGGCTGAGACAGGCGTATTGCAAGTTCAAAGCCAGCCTCAGCAAAAGTGAGATATTATTACCTTGGGAGGGAGAGAAGATGGCGGCGAGGGGAGTGCATTGCCCCCGTGTGCTGCGTCACTGTGTGGGAGTATGACGAGTCAGGACGGCTAAAGGCTATCTTGTTAGGAATTTCCAGCAATAGTGGGGTGCTCCGGAACCTGGAGGAAGGATTTCCATCGCACGAGGATCGGCTACGGGGACTCAAACGCGAGAGATTTGTCGCACAGAGGGTAACACTGCTTATTCAGCAAATCGCCCCGGGGCTAGAGTCTGCAGCACTCGCTGGGAAACGAGGAGGAGATAGTGGCGCAAGGATATAGCACTGCAGTTTCTGCCAGCCATGCAAGCACCGTACTCAGTGCTGAATTCTGGGTTCGAGACGGGGGAAGGAAGCGGTCCATTTCGGTTCCCCACACTGGTCAGACCACAGAGGAGGCCAGCGGCCACCATCTTGGAGAGTTGACGTCACCATCCCTGTTTTCGACTGACCGCAGCTCATTCAGCCATAGAACAGGTAATTTCAGGCTGCCATTCGCCTGCGGCTTGCAGACAGATTACTCAGGCTCAGTGCCTGAGTGCTTCTTGGAGCCTGCTCTTATCAGAGCATACACAGAGCACGGAGCGGCCGAGTTCCGGCTCCCAGAACTGCTCTGGCCCAGGGCTAAGGAGCCCGCAGAAATTGCTTCTCAGTCCAGGTCCTGCTGAGGGCCGGTCAGGACTCACCC
>NW_025999968.1:30837126-30864316 GCF_001458135.2 Marmota marmota marmota | reverse complement strand
AGAGAGAGAAGAGGGGAGGGGAGGGGAGGGGAGGGGGGATAGTAGAGGATAGGAAAGGCAGCAGAACACAACAGACACTAGTATGGCAATATGTAAATCAATGGATGTGTAACTGATGTGATTCTGCAATCTGTGTATGGGGTGAAGGTGGGAGTTCATAACCCACTTGAATCAAAGTGTGGAATATGATATGTCAAGAAATTTGTAATGTTTTGAACAACCCACAATAAAAAATAAAAAAAAAGCATGTGTCTTTATGTTTGAGTTGGTACCATTACAAAGAGGATTTAATTTGGGAAAGGATTTTAACTGTAGTTTCCTGAAATGCTCTAGAAACTGTCATGTTATGGGAAAAAAACCAAAAAATGTGTTTTGCCATATTAAAACAGGAAAGAAATTTGGGGAAAACGTATTGCATTCTCTCATTTTAGAAAGAATTTTTAAGTGAAATATAAATAAACTCATCAAGAATCATATAGCACTGGATTGGTTTCTAGATACAAATCTTTTTCAGCTGCATTATAACATACCAAAGAGGTTGATGGAAGCAGAAATGTAGACCAAATAATTGAGAAGGGACGTCAAAACTTCCACTGAATCATTTATTACTGATGATAGGGACAAACATATTATAAGAAGTGAAGGTTTAACCAAACTGTGCTCCTGTTCTCCAAATTTTTGTGGACATCAGGTCATAGAGCAATAGAAAAAAGATATACCAGTAAATTAACTGATTACTCCAATTTGAATGGATAGCCTGAAGAAGTAATACAGATTGCAATTTCTATGGAAGCACTAATGTGCTTCATCGTACAAAACACTTTATTCATAGAAAAATAAAATACCACGAGGATAATTTCAAATTTATTCCGAAGTCTAGCTCCTCAATTTGGGAAGGTGACGAATGTAGAATTTTATGCTAAGCATGTAAACATTCTTATTGTATATACACAAGAGACACCATTTGCTGCCATACAATTAGAAACACAATTTCAACTTGGAGTTTTTGTTATTAATTCTATGTAACCAGTGCCAAATACTCATAGGACTTAGATAAAATTGAAAAATAATATTGTTTGTGTAATGGTTTGGAGGTGAGGTGTCCCCCCAAAAGCCAATGCAAAAAAATTTAGAGGAGAAATGATTGGGTTATGAGACTTAACCCAATTAGTGAATTAATCCACCTATGGAGATTAACTGAGTGATAATTGGAGTCAGGTAGGGGATCTGGCTAGAGCAAGTAGGTCATTGGGAGAATGCCTTTGGGGTTTATATTTGGTGGTCTAAGCTTACTCTCTTTCTAATTTCTGACAGTATGCATTTAAATATAGGATAACAACAAAAAAGTCACCTACAGACAAATCTGCAGAAGCAAGATGATCTTTCTTCTTTGGAAGTAATATGCACACATGTTGATTCTATATTTCTAAAATCTTGATAAAAATCTATTTCTTATGTGAAAACATGGAGAAAGAACAATTTCATATACTGTTCAGAGCTACAAAGTCTTTTTGCTTCTTTATTCTCAGATGCTAATTACATTGAAAGTGTTTCCCTGACTATGTAGATTTATGCAACTTTTAAAAGTTAGAATATTTTCATCATGTCTATTAAAATATTTTATTAAGGGTATCTTAAGATGCTGATGTTTTAGGGAGAAAAGATAAAACTATTATGAAAAATACTAAGAAAAGCAGGTAAAATCAGACATTCAACATGGGCTTTGTTCCCTCTTCCATAGCAAAACTAGAGCTCTGTAATAATGTTTAGTAAAATGATTCCCAGGGAGTTACTTATTCTCACCACTCATTGAGCTTTACAATTGTCCTACTTTCTTTGGGAGTTGTCTCTCCAAAGGTAGCATGGTAAGCATGAAGAAAAAATGTGTAGGCTAAAAAAAGTAATTTATTTAATGAGGTCCAGTGGAAAGGAAAAAAAAAAAAAAAGAACTCTGCAAATAGGCAGTCAAGTAATTTAGAATATTGCAAGTGTCTACTTCTCTAGTTAATTAGACATATAAAATTTTCAAGAAGATTGTTCTTAATCCAAGACACATTAATTCTTCTAGTTGGAAACATTGTTGAACTTTATAATATTATCACCCAGAGTGATATGACAACACACGAAAACTCACATTCATGTGAGCATCTTCCCTTGTTGGTAATTGCTTTGGGTATTTCCATGATGCTGACTTTGCTCAAACTATTTTTGAGACAGATGTGGAATTTTTACTAGAACCTACCAGAATGTTCTTTTTATTTATATATTTGAAAGATAACTTTTCACTATCTTAAATAGGTTGGAATCCTTTCCTAAAACTTCAACCATATTCTGAATCAAAAACAGTCTCTCAAGTTAAAATATTAATTTATGTGTGTGAGGCGGAAGATTTCTCATAATTTTTAATAATCTTTAAAAAAATATACAGAAAAGATATTATAATAATAAGTTTATCTAAGACAAAAAGGCAAATTATTATTTAATAGTTTAGATTTTTATTTGTAAAAATGTGCATTCAAATTACTTTTAACATAATTTCATCACTTATGAGTATTTACAAATATATGAACTTATATATGATCATAAATGATAAAAACACTTGAGGACTATAGAATGATAAATTTTGGACTCATCTCAGAAGCTCTGTTATTTTCCAATTCAAAAACAAAATATACATTTTTTTTCTATTCAGAAAGGGAGAAATAAATGAAGATTTATAGTTTATCATAGCTTTATTAATTAATAATATTGAATAGTGAAAACAATCTAAATGTCCAGAAATAGAGGGCAGAAAATCATACAGTCATTAAAATGCTTACGAAACTCACAAGCTATAGAAAGTAATGAAAATAATTGCAAAAATAAAAATATGAACTGAATGTACAATATAAGTGTACAATATCTCTACACAAGAATGGAGAAACAATAGTAATGATACTATTTTTATTTTGGTAAATAAAGGACATGGTGAATGGCATTAATTTTTAAAATTTATATACTTGCTGTGATACGTTCTTAATGATGATCATGTGTTCCTTTCATAGCTAGGGGAGAAGGTACTGCAGCTGTGATTAAATTTTTAAAAGAATGTAAGCAAGAGGGTCGAGGCACAAATATTGACTTCATGAGTTCAAAACTGTTTTGGAAAATAGCTTGTTTATGATGTTTGGGAATTTTTGAGAACTATAACTCTGCAGGAAAAAAAAAAAATACCATGAAAGCCTAAGGAACAATTGCAGGGATTTACAACAGACTTTAACCCCTTTTAGTACATCTCAGTCTCAATTTTCTGGTTCTTCCTTTTTCTGTCCAAGTCCACCACTTAGGCTGTTTATGAAGATGGACTTATCTTCATCGCCCCTCTCTTTGACAAAACTTGCTCTTTCAGTACTACATTAAATTAATTTGTGTGAGAGACAATATTTTACAAATAAATAATTCCCACTAGATTATATTGAATGATACCTTCAAACACCTGGGTGCATTTACTTATTAAAAGAGAAACTTTTACTCTAGAGTATCTTTTATTGACCCTCATGTTCCTGAGTTTGCTCCTCACTTAATTTGCTTTCTGCTATTGAAAATTCATTTCTAAAAATGAAAGATAGCCAAGTCAAACCATGTAGGTCATATGCTCATATGATTCTTTTCATATAGATATTTACTGTTTCAATCAGCTTTGTGTCTCTGTGACCAAAAGACCCAATAAAATAAACTTAAATGAGGAAAAGTTTATTTTGGCTCACAGTTTAGAGGTCTCAGTCCATAGATGACCAACTCCATATTTCTGGGCCCAGGTGAAGCAGAGTATCATGGGGGAAGGATGTGGTGGAGGAAAGCAACTCAGACCACAGCAACCAGAAAGTAAAGAGAGAGCTCTGCTTACCAGGCACAAAATATCAACCCCAAAGGCACTTTACCTAGAGGATTGCTTCCTCCAGCCTCACCCTTTGGGCCTACACTTACCACCTTGCTAATCAATATCATTGAACTAATCACATATCAACTTACATCTTTCATATTCTAATCATTTCACTCCTGAACATTCTTGCATTTTCTCTCACCTGAGTTGTTGGGGGATGCCTCATAACCAAACCATAATATGCACTTTATTTTATAAAGAGTTATACTCAAGAGAAAAAACAACAATTCTCTTTATTTCCTTTTGCCTTCTTCTGCTCCCATCTTATTAGGTTCAGTTAGAGTAACTAAAATTTAGAAAACACTCCATTTACGGACAGCAGGAAATACATATTTTTCAATTACACGTTAAACATTTACAAAAGAGATCTATTCTAAGACATAAAACATGTAAATAAACTCAATCATTACACAGAGAGTGCTGAACGCATGAAATT
This sequence comes from Marmota marmota marmota, assembly GCF_001458135.2. Taxonomy (NCBI): domain Eukaryota; kingdom Metazoa; phylum Chordata; class Mammalia; order Rodentia; family Sciuridae; genus Marmota; species Marmota marmota. The sequence continues at coordinate 30,859,958 of NW_025999968.1, read as the reverse complement.
AAATTAAAAATCTCTAAAAGAAAGTACATCTGAAAAACCTAATGTCACTCCATTGTCTCTGACTTCATAAGATTGTTGCCAAAGTTTGTACCCACATCGATCTGTATAAAATGTCTTTTTCTCCAGGTGCCTTCATGGTGATTTCCATTTTGAACATGTTGTTTCTACATATGTGATGTTTGGGATTTTTACTACCCAGAGTTCTCTGATCTTCATGGATTTATGATTTTTTATCTATCATTAATTTTGGACAACTCTCAGACATGATCATTCTAAGTATTCTTTTCTCATCTCTTTATTCCCATTCTGGAATTTCATTTACATGTGTGTTAGATAATTTGATGTTTAACTATGACTTATTTTTTCCAGTCTCTTAATGTTTGTTGAACTAGCTTCAAGATGACCAGTTCTTTCTTCTGTAGTACTGATACCACTAAGGAGAATTTTAGGGAATTTTAAAATTCTCTTTACTCTGGTTTCTAAAATCCCTTTGATGCTTTGTCACCCTCTCTCATGAAATTGCTCATCTGATCAGGAATGCTGTACCTGTAGCCTATTTATATTTATAATGATGATAATTAAATTATCTTTGATAATCGCAATATTGGGATTATCTCCAAGTCTGATTCTGTTCATCATTTCGTGCATATACAATAGATTGTCCTTTCTTACTTTTTGTGTGTTTCTTAGGCTTTATATTTTATGTGCCCAATGGCAGAAACAGAGATAAAAAGTATCTATGCCTAGAAATGGACACATGTCTTTTTCTGCTAAGAGGTTATCAAGGGAGGCTATTATCAATCTGGTCAGCAGTTAAGCTGGATTTCAGGTTTTGTGTTACTATGCCAATGCCCTGCCAGTTTTGCAGTATGATGCAGGATGACTTCTAGTTTGCCCAAGGGTTTTAATCGATGTTCCTTTCATGCCCTCAACTTTCAGCCTTTCATATGTACCTGTACCTCTTCCTGATTCTTTCTCCCTGGACTTGCTCCTTTCCTGGTGGGGGATTTTTCTTGCTGCTTAATCTGAGCTTCCTAGCTTGGTGTCTAGGGAACAGCTGTCTGATGTCATGGTTCAGCCACAGCCTCAGGCAAGGCATGTTTGCCTGCAACTCAGGATAGGGTTTTCACAGTGATGCTGTGCTTCCTTTGCCAGCCAGTGTCTGCCTGCCTTGTACATTTTGTGACATAGGAAAGTTTGTATTCACTTTCCTAACTGTGACAGTTTCTTTCCTCCTTCTCTCCTTCTCTCCCTGTTTCCTTCTTTTCTTTTCTTTTCTTTCCTTTTCTCTTCTCTTCCCTTCTCTCCTTCCTTCCTTCCTTCCTTCCTTCCTTCCTTCCTTCCTTTCTTTCTTTCTTTCTTTCTTTCTTTCTTTCTTTCTCTTTCTTTCTTTCAAAAATAAAAACCCAGGTACTGACTACACTGAGCTATATCTTCATCCCTTTTTATTTTATTGATTTTTTAAAAAAATTTTGAATCAGGGCCTCACTAAACTGCTTGGGCTGACTTCTAACGTGGGATTCTCCTAACTTGCAGTGGTTACAGGGGTGCACATCATGCCTGGCTGCAGAAAGAAGAGATTTCTAATGGTATTTTATGCATTATAAGTGTATATCTGCTATTAATAGTGTTCCACTAAAATCCATATGTTGAAGCCCTAGATCCCAATGTGGTTGTATATAAAGTTAGAACTTTAGGAGATGTTAAAGTTAAATTAGATCATAAAGGTAAGTTCTAATTGAAGCATTGCAGCCTTATAAAAAGAATATTTTCTTTCTCTCAATCATGGAACACAGAAAGAATGTGGCCCCTACAAGTCAGAAAGAGTGTCCCCCACCAGACCTTACCATGCTGGTACTCTGATATCAAACTTCCATCTTCCACAACTGTGAGAAGAGTAGTTCCTGCTGTTGAAATGACTCAATCTGTGTAAATTTTGATGGCCGCTAGAACTAACACAACATCTTAATCCCTTGAAATCTGAATATTTTGCATTAATTTTTTTAAAAAAGATTTTTGCAGATGGAAGGAAGGAGATTTCCCTGGATTTTCCAGTTTTCAATCACAAGTCCTTAAAGTAGAGTTTTTTTTTTTTTTTTTTTGCTTTGGTAAGAAAATGACAGTGGAAGAAGGGACAGAGAGATTTGACTTGCAGCCTCCCAAGATTGTGGAAAGGGCTCAGAGAGAAAGATTGCAGGAGGTTTCTAGAAGCTGGAAAAGAAAACAAAAACAAGGGAATAGATTTATCACCTAGTGCCTCCAGAGAGAAAGCATTCCTGCACAGACTTTTGCCAATGAGAAAACTGAAGAACTTCTGACCTACAGAGCAGAGACTCAAAGTTAGGGGTAATTTTTACAGTAACAATAAGAAACTACTACTGAATACAATTCTGGGTCCCTTGCCCTACTCAAACACAGAATTTTCTTCAGTTTTATTTTATTTTTATTCTTCCTCTGGCAGCAATAGTGTTTCACCTATATCCTAATGATGAACAATTAGGTTGTTCCTTCTCCTCAAGCTTTTGCTCTTTAGAAAAGAATAGTCAAAGTAGGATTTTTTTTTTTACTTTCTTGCATTCCTTCCTCAGAGTGGAACTATAGAGGGACTTTCTCCATTTTCCTTTTATTTAGATAACTCTCTCCCCATTGCATATTGGAAAGATATGGACACTAGTCAATATGCCACTATGGTATGAAGCTTTGCTCCTGGCCCCTAGTCTTGCAGTTAAATGCTAAGGCTCATTACTAGTTTAACCACCAGTCAGTGTACTTAGGAAGCCAATAAGAAGTAAATCTCAGTATCCAATTACTGCTGTCAGAATCAGAGAATCAGCAATCAGTGACAAGCTCATTGAAACAGGGCAAAAGATTTACATATTGATCCCAGATCAATACAGAAATCCTAGTAATCTGTCTTGGTCAATTTGGGCTGCTATAACAAAGTACCATAGGTTGGGTGGTTTATAAACAACAGAAATTTATTTCTTATAGTTCATAGGCTAGGAGTCTGAGATCAGGGTGCCAGAGTGGTTGGATTCTGGAGAGATTCTTATTCCAGGTTGTAAATCATTGACTTCTCATTGTATCTTCACATGGAGGAAAGAGTGTGAAAAATTTCGCTGTGATCTCTAAAGACTGCACTCTTTTGATCTAATTACCTCCCAGAAGCCCTTCCTCATAACACCATGTCATTGTGAGTTAGGATTTTAATATACAAATTTTAAGAGGGGGTGTATAAACTTTGTCTACCATATAGCTATTCCAAATAAGGGAATAAAACAATGTGTGGGTACAGATGATTTTAACACAGGTCACAATCTTAAGTTTGAGATTGAATATAGTGGGTGCATAATTATCTGTCTTTTTCTGAATAAAGCTTAAGTATATGTGTCAGAGCAATCTGAGAGGCTGAAATGAATGACAGCTCTTCACCAAATGCCCCTATAATCTTTGTAAGCAGCCTGAGGAACTAGCAAAACAAAACAACAAACCCTATTAATAAAATAAACATAATTGTAAACAAAAAAAGAAAGTCATTGTAAATACTTCTTCAAAATCTATAATTCAATTCAATTGATTGATTTTTGCCATGGTCCGAATGTTTGTATTCCTTCAAACTTCATATGTGTGAAATTAATCCCCAGGGTGGCAATATTAAGAACTTTGGAGGCTGAGGTTGTGGATCAGTGGTAGAGTACTTGTCTAGCACATGTGAAGCACTTGGTTCAAGCCTCAGCACCATATAAGAGTAAAATAAAGATTAAAAGAAAAAAAGAAAGAACTTTGTGAGGTAAAAATGTGACTAGTTCCATTAAAAAGAGACCCTGGGCAATTTCTTTCTTCTTTACTATGTGAGAATCTAGAGAAAGGACTTCCATGGAGCAGAAAGATATCCCATACCAGACATCAAGTCTGCTGGCACCTTTATCTTAGATGGTCCAATCTCTGGAACTGCAAGAAATATATTTCTCCATTTATAAACCACCAAGTTTATGGCACTTTTGTCATAACAACTGAACAAACTAATGCTTCTGCTTTTGTTTATCTTATCTTACAGTTATCACAAAGGAAAAGTAATCATAAAAATGAAACTCAGCATCCTTAATTGAGTAGGTATCAAGTTCAATAGGATCTTCAGAGCTTTTACATCTGTCATTTTAATTCATGATGAAAATCATGATTATAAAAAGTAAATGCCTTACTTAACTTAAAAAGTTAAGCTATACTTCTGGTTGAAATTGACTCCATTAGACATCTTAACTAAATTTAATTTTGTCTTCTACATTCTCTTTGATATCTATGTCAATATTAAAGAAATAAACATTTGTATGATGTGAGCTTCCTAAGGCCATATTAATTTTGGTTCATTCTCTAATGCTTATGAGGATACTACAAGTTTATATTATAGTCATTTGTATGTATGTATGCATACACTTGCATAGTGAGATTATGTAGGGGCTCCACAGATCATGATTCACATTAATTGCCTGTATATAAAAGCCTATAGTTATCTTTAACAGCTTTTATAAATTTATTTTAATTATTGCAGCAATTAGGCTCATAGTTTCTTAATTTATGTACATTTCCTAGAATTTGGAATTGGTTTTTAGTTAATATATATAACTTATGACTAAAATGTTGGTTATTTATAAATGTTTTTAAAATGTTTTCCATGAAGTAAAAATTGTCTGCTTATTAATAAACTGAAAAATGTTTTCATGATTTATATATACTTAATTTTAAAGTTCAAAATATTTTAATGTCAGAATACTTATTGCAGATACGTGTCTCTTGATAGAATTGTTTAAATTACTTTTAAAATTATTTGTCTTACAAACCAAGCTCTTGCACAAAATATTAAGCAATACAAATTGTTTTATCTTTGTGATGCAGTATTTTTCTTAAGTTAAATATATATAATTTTCCAATAGGATTTAACTGTGACTCTTTGGGATTAATGATTTATTCTAGAATGGATTTTCAGCTGACCAGTGTATAACAACGTCATTAAAGAAAAATAAGGATGGACACAGCATTTTTCTTTCTTCAATCCTCAGGGATGCCTTGTCCTGCATGAATTCCTCAAGATAATGGCAAATTGTTCATCAATGACATCTGACATTTCCTTAATTACCCTCAGGGCACATGACATGAAGGTGTTCTGATTTGAATTCTTCCAATTTTTCCAGGAGATATTTTCTCATTTTGGCCTGGTTCTCATTCCATGCTCCAGGTAACAAGTTTCTTCCAATATTAAAAGCTTTATTGCAGGTCATTATTAGTGTTTCTCCTTACCTGTCAAAGTAAGGAAATTTTCTGATTCTCCTTCTTTTGGCCTAATATAGTCCAGAGTGGCAATTTTTATGAACTGATTAGGGACATCTTTTCTCAATATTTGATCTTCCTACATTTAAACCTATATAAACATAGGATTAATTAGCCATTTAGGTTTTTTGACCTGATCTTAAATTCTCTGTGGTTTGTACATTCGTTTTCTTCATCAGTGATCAATTATTGAGTTTCTAGGCATATTTTCAGATTAAGTTTAGTGATCTATTGATATTTTTCTTCAAAATGAACTCTCAAGAAGTGAAATTCTAAAAATACCTTTTATTACAACTCAAGCTATAAATTTGCCTAAACAAAGTTTAGTCCCAGAATTTCATTAGAAATATTCCCTTCATGGGGATGAAACTGTTGGATTTGGAAACCAGAGGATACTGGCTTAATTATGTCTCTTTGTGACCCTGGAACAAATTCAATCATCCTCTTATTCTGCTACATTATGTAAGAAATGGGGCTAAAAATCCTGCCCTATCTACCTCAGAATGGAAAGTGCATATGCAATCTCTTTATGGACCATAAAGCTACAGATAAGTACAGTATATTCTTATTAGAAATACATTCTGAAAAGTACAAATAAGGAAAAGTCACTCTGTATGGAACTGGAAAAAAATTAAAAAAAAAAACTGTTGAGGCCATGTTTTCCAAACTTAAGCATTTCTGTAGCATTTACAGTTATCATTCAAAAACTAATGTTCACTTGATTTAGTCAGATGTTACAGGGTATAGGAAAGCTCCTGCTTTTGTAGCTTTATACTGTAAAAATGGATAATCCCTATGTCATTCCCTAAGGGAGTAGGAGGCTATCAAAAACTCTTCCCACACAACTCTCTCCAGCTGAGTTGATACACATAGTTTTTCAGTTCAATGTTAAGCTCCCATTGAACTCTGTGTCAGTTGAACAGCTCCTCAAATTTCCTTACAACTTTCATTGTGAGTTTGCTGGCTGATGCTGCGATGTTGCCACTTGGTGTCTTCTCACTTCCTATGGACTAAAATTCTAGCACACATATCAGACAACTGGAAAATAGGAAATGTTCAAGTCTTACTATGAAGCTGTCTTTCTTTAAACATCATGTTTGTTGTTACATTTTATTAATCCCAACATGCTAGGGAACAAAGAGAAACAGATCTTCAGAGTTTTACAGAGTTTGAAGACGAAAAGGGAGAATAGATTCTGGATTTGATATACTTGAATTTTAATAAACTTATTAATTATGAAAGTGCCCAAAATAAAGTTGCATATAAGACTGTTTTTGTTTGATTCCTATTCCAGTGGACACAATGGCCTTTCCTTTTCTAAGATAATTAATTGGAACTTAACCACTTAATGGTCAAGTACTCATCCTGAACTTTGGTCAAGTCATTCAACTTCTTTAAGACTTCATCTTCTAAATGTCAAATGGGAGTAATAACAGTTACCTGATACAAGTTTCTTTGAGCAAGTACTGAAATAAAATACAAAAAAAGCATTTTAATTGAAATAATATATCACAGTACACACATGATTCTTCCTCAGCAATATCTGAAATATATATAAAGATATGTTTATGGACAAAAATGTAGGATTTGGGGATGTTCTATCAATGAACTTAAAATATAATTGTGGACCCAAGGATCACTTCTACTGTAAAAAAATACACTACAAAGAAATAAATTTGTTATATTTTGTAACTCAATTATTTTAACCAAATCTTCATGCAGGTAAAGTAGAAAGGAAAGTTTAAATGGAGATATTCTGAGAGTCTTGGGAACATATATACCTTTTCTGGAAGACAGAAATGGAAAGAGAAACAGATAAATGGAGCAGCATCATGTATACATAAAAGTAAAATCTGGGATTCAAAATAGAACAGTTATGATATTAAACTGATATGAACAGAGTAAATATCTGAAAATAAATTTAATTATACTTGTACAGGTAAGATAAAACCAGTTTAGAGATTTTAGAAGTAATGTAACAATGTCAAAACTTTAGTCGAATAAGAAATACAAAATAAATGAACACTTTTGAGCAATGGAAGAATGTAGGATTTTTTTCCAGATTTTTCTGACTTTTTAAAATAAAGAAAGAGTTTAGTAATAATGAGAAAAAAAATGTTAAGCTTGGGAAGGGCAGCTGTGAGTGGTCCCTATTTATGTTTATGAAGGTGTTCCCACAAGCAGTGGGAATAGATAATACAAAATTTCCTGACTCATAAGAAAACAATAAATTAACAATGACTAAGGATGAGCTCTTAGATTGACAGAAACTGGAGAAAAATCAAACTGTGGGGTGCCTTGAGAATTCCTTTTATCATAACAGCTCAAAATCAGGAAAATATAGTAACACCAGTTAACCATAAAATGAGTATATTTCACCAAAAAGGAAAACTGATATACATTTACTAAAATTAAAGTTTCTTTTTCCTGCAATGATTGCAGAGAATCTGGGTTGATTTAAAAATTGTTCAGATGTTATCTGCCTGATTTTTTAGCTTCAGTTTGCAAAGCTGTCATTGCCTGTCACTTGGAGACAGAAATCAACAACATGGAGTCCTCAAAAGTTGGGGTCTGAGCTGATTTTGCAAAATTGCTCTCTACAAGTTACACTTCTGAAAGCTGTTGTCAAATCAAACAAAGCTGCATTGGCTACAAGCTATTGAAAGCAAAAGACAAACATAAAAAAATATGGTTGACCTGGCTCTGTGTTGCAGTGAAGGAAAGCTACACATGTCAATCATATCACTGCACAATTCTTCTGGGACAGATAAAACATATAGGAGAGGGAAAAATAAACACCCAAAACAGAGAAAACGATCTAAAGACCAAGGAAAGAAATAAAACTCAGTGGAAAACAAAAAGCAAGTCACAGCACAGTAGAAAAGACCAGATGCATTTTTATATAGCAGAAAATGCAAGCATTCATTTCCCCTTCCTTTTAAGTTGATCACCTTAAGGCCATACCAGTTCACAGAAGCAGCCCAAAAACACAGGAGAGCAACAAAAGCATTTTATAGGGAAAGGAATCAATGAAGACAAGCTAGTTTAACTTTGAAGAATTATTAACCACCAGAAAAGTCAAAATGCTTAAGAAACAAGAGAGATGTAAGTCAAAGAGGAGAATGTGAAAGATTTATTTTTAAATCCAGTTGACATGTCAGTTTACCCAGTCAAGAACTAAGGTAATAGCTTACAACATCTTGGGAACTTTTCTATGAAGTATGGTAAAACAAGAATAGAAAGGACTTGCCAGCTCTGTAGGTATTCACACACTTTAGAATTCCTAATTACCCAAAGGCCTCTTTTTAGTATTTTTTTTTTAATTTGATGATCTTTGTTCACTGCTGCTAAAAAAAATTAATATCACTTTAAAAGTCATGCTGAATCTGGTTGAGATTGGAAACACCAATACTCTCTGGGTTTGCATTTACTAATATATTATATGCAACTTATCAACTGGCATCTCTTACAGAAACAAAGCTTATGATCATTTTTAAAATGATTTCTTTTTTAGTTGTAGATGGACACAATTTCTTTACTTTGTTTATTTTATTTTATTTTATTTTATGGTGCTGAGGATCAAAAACAGTGCCTCACACATGCTTGGCAAGTGCTCCACCACTGAGACACAACCCCAGCCCCTATGATCATTTTAAACATATTCACGAAAGTTTTGAAATAGTGTGATCACAATAAAAAGCCATTAAAATGATGAATTCATATTTAGTTTAAAATATATTACATACAACTGAATTTCATATGTTTGTGAAACATAAATACACAAGAATTAACAAAAAGCCACACAATTCATTTCATCTACATTCACAAAGCATCTTCTGTATCTCTCACATTTTCTTTGGGATCCGTCGCTTCTTCTGGAGTTATAAAGGATGCATATTCCCCTAAAACCACCTACTTTAGTTTGGGAGAACATTTGAATATTCCTTCCAGTTTTCCCTCACCACTCCCACACATTATTCCACTGGCGCAGTCTGGCTGGGTACAAAATCACGAGCCACTCACACCTTGCAGATTCAAACAGCAACTCTTTATTCCCGAACTGTCACTGGCACTTACACACACGTTCTGGGGGAATCCACGTTCTCTGCCAAATTCCACGTTCTGCATCCCAAATACTCTCTGAATCCCCCGAACTCAACGGGAACTCCAGAACTCAACGGGAACTCCAGGATCAGGCGTGCCTGAGGCAGCAGGATACGCCCTATTCCCAGCAGGCTACACCTTAAACCTGGAACTGCCCTAAACCCAAGGAGCGGGATACTCCCTAATCCCAGCAGGATACACCCTAAACCTGAATCCGCCCTGGTCCTTGAGCAAGGTCACCTTACATGCAATGTCACTGCAAATGACCTGGGTCATGCCATGCGTCATTCCTACTTGGCAATGGCTCTCAGCATTCCACCATCACCATATAACATATCGTTTATTCTACCACTGTCTACACTGCTTCTCTACCCATATAATCTACTAAGCGGGTGGCTACTCCCCTTCAGTTTTGATAATGCATTACCTGTATCCCTACCTATTTCAACATCTGCACCACTCTGACATTATTTTCCATGTGTACGATTCCATGCAACAACATAGTCATCCACTTGAGTAGAAAATTTCTTTCCAGTGTATTTAATTCATATATTTCTATGCTCAGAAACTAGGGCTTTATCAATTTCTACAGACGACTATACCTCTGAATTAATGAAATTACCCTTCCCACTCTAACTGAAATTCCACATCCTTTTGATTTCTCTAATTGAAAATACACTCTTCAACTTTCCTTCTCCTTACTGTTTTTTTTTCCCAAGTTCCATGACAGAACTGCTTTTTTATTAAGACGTTTTTAATTTTTTTTTTAAATATCTAATCTTTGGTATTGTTCTGGGTAGCTTTTTTTCATTGCTGTGACCAAAAGACCAAACAAGAACAATTTACAGGAGGAAAAGTTCATTTCGTTCATTGTTTCAGAGGTTCAGTCCATGTTCAACCAACTTAGTAGCTCTGAGTCTGAATGAAGTGAGGCAGAACATTATGGCAGAAGGGCATGGCAGATGAAAGCAGCTCAAGACATAGTAACTAGGAAGCCATGGGAGCTCCACTCACCAAGGACAAATTATGAACCACAAGATCATGCCCCCAGTGACCCACCTCCTCTAGCCACAACTCATCTGCCTAATGTTACTGCCCAGTTAATCCATATTAGTGAATTATGCAATTAATTATGTTATACCACTCATAAATAGAATCCTTTCATCTCTGAAAATTCTTGCATTGTCTCACATATGAATTTTTTGGAGACACCTCACATCTAAACCATAGCAGGTATACTTATTGATTGCCAGCAGATGATTTGTATTCTTAATTCAAAGAGAGGAAAAAATTAATTAAATTGAAAAAAAGTCTCAGTTTTCTTCCTTCAAATTAAAAGATACATTTCCCACCATTTCTTTATGCTTCTCTGTTATCTGTCAGATGAATTGCTATTCAGACAGTGGCCAGGTCTTAGTTTTGATATTCTGATCCCACTGTCTCATCCAACAAGAGTCTTTCATTTGTTTCCAAAGCATCTATTTTCTTTTGCTTTCAGTATTTCTACTGACTTATTATCACTGCATAGTATCTGAACTCTTCCTTCTACCAAGAAGACTCTAGAATATTCACTTACATATATATTTAGTATGTATATATACATCACATATGTGTATGTATGCTCCTGTGGCTATAGACATGTGGGTTTTCTTTGTTACCATTCCAACAAACCACATATGGTTAATTCTAAATTCAGCCTTCCCATTTGTTAATAAAATCAGGAACCAAAAGAGCAGCTGCATATTTTTGGTAGAGTTTTTGAAATATAGTTTTAGATTTATAGGGAAACTGAAAAAACAGAGTTCACATAAACAGAACACCTAATTTCTCTGTCAATAACACTTTACTTTACAATGGTATATTCATTAGAATTTACAAACCAGTATCATAATATTATAATTAGCTGAAGTACAAAGTGCATAGTTTATTGACATTTACATTGCATTTAGTTTAGTCATGTCTCCTTAGGCTTCTTTTTACTGGAAAAAAAATTCTCAGACTTCCCTGGTTGTTAAGACTTTAATTGTTTTGAGACATATTGGAATTTGGAATTTGTCTGATGTTTTTCTCATGATAAGAGTAGGGTTGTGGTTTATTGGAAGGAAGATAGGAAAGGTAAAATGCCATTTCTTCACAGGATATTAAAGGTAAATAATATCAAAATGGCTTGTGACTGCTGATGTAAACTATGATCACCTTGCTGAGGCAGCACTTGCCAGGTTTCTTTACTTTAGTCATTCTCTGACCTCTTTTCCGCTTACTATTTGAAAGAATTTAACTATGCACATCTTATACAGAAGAAGTGGTAAGTTATTTTTGTTCCTTTAGGGACAAGAACCTATCAATTATTTTAAAATCTTCTGAATGGATAATTTTTCTTCGCTCCCACTTCATAATTTATTAAACCAATTATCTATATCACTATAGACTCATATGTTTATTTTATTCTACAGGTTATAAAACATTACTACTTTATTTTATTGCTCCAATTGTTCTGTCTTTTACTGCTTGGGTTTCTTTATGTGATACCATGTGCCTCTTTTACATATTTATATTATCTGTGTATCTCTGCATGGGTCTGTGTTTTGAAGGAAGGATCATTTTGATTTTATGAAAGTACAAGATGTGCTAAGCGCATCTTGTACATTTCCTACATCAGTTCCAGGATCAGGCATTTCTTAAAAAGCCTAGTTCCTTTTATTGGAGAATGGTGTTGGAAATCAAGATTTGTATGTTAGGCTTGGTCATTGTTATTGGACACTTTTTTACTTTAGGTCTTCTCAGATGGCAGAGTAAGGAATTATATGTGTATGTATTAACTTGTGCATGTATAAATATCTTTTAATATTTCTGCATGGAACCTCTATAACTATATTAAATTAAATGCAATTCTCATAAATGATCCCATCAATAATGCATGGCGACATGGATCATTGCAGACCACTCCCTTTGTTTGTCTGTAGATTCCCACCCCAACACTGAGAGATCTGTGCTGTTAGTTTTTCAACCGCATGTGATTATAATACCCAACAAGAACAACTTAGAGTAGAAAAAGTTTATTTTGGTTCACAGTTTCAAGGTTTAGTCAATGTGGAACCAATTCTATTGCTCTGGCCTCAGTATGAGGTAGAACATCATGGTGGAAGAGTGTGATGGAGGAATGATGCTTACTTCATAGTGGATGGGAAGCACAGAGAGAGGGGAAGGGGTCAAAGGGAAGATGGAACCTTCCAGTTCATGCCTCCAATGACCCACCTCCTCCAGCCATGCCTCACCTGCCTACAGTTACCACCCAATTAGTCCATTCAAGTTCATTCAGACTTGAATGAACTGATTAAGTTACATCTCTCATAAGCAAATCATTTTACCTCTGAATGTTCCTGAATCAATATATAAGGATACACCTTATATCCAAACCTTAACTCCTATCTTCTACAAGCTGATCTTCCATTTAATTAAGTTAGCTATTGTATGAAAGTATATCAGTATTATAAAGGTCAGCTATTGTTCCTGTGGGGGGAAAATATATCTTCCAAAGTATATAACTTATATGTTATTCCTGCTGTCTTTGTCCTTACAGGCTTTATTTATTTCCAGCTGTACTAATCGCTATTATAATCTTTTCACCCCCATCTCCCAGGAGCTGTTACATTGTTACATTGTTACAAAAAAATGCTCTGGGTTTATTTTAAAAGGACCTCTATCTGTGCTAGAAACATGAGGGTATTTTTCTCAATTCTTTACCATGAGAACCTGCTTAGATTTCTGAATAAGACTCCAATGTGTGGGTATTCCCTAAAGAGTGAGGCTTTCAGGATTTTCTCATTTTCTCGATAGTCCACACTCAGCCTCTACATTTTTTTTTCATAATTATCACTTAAATATTCCTACCCTGTCAGCTGTGCCAGGTAAGCAGATCTCGATTATGATTCTATTTCTTATTTTTCCTGCCAGATTTGGGGGTGGCAATGTGTCAATCTGATGTCCAAGTGAATTTAGTAATTCATTTTCAGATGTTTCACTTTTTTTTTTCTTTTTTTAAGGCAGAGGATACCTCCAAGCCTTGAATTTACATGTTGGAGCTGAAACCTGAAGTTCTTCATGTAATTTTAAGGAAGCACTTAGAGTAAGTTGATTCTCCTTACCGTTCCAGGTAATTAGCTCCAATTGGGAAGAATAAAAAGCCATCTAAAAAGGGCTTTGAATTCAATTATGGTGTGAACTTACTCTGTAGCCATCTCTCAATGCCAAAAAGTAGGGTCATACTTCATTAATTTATAGGTAATAATAACAAGAAAAAATGTGATAGACAGAGAGGCACACTAACACAATGAAAGTTAAAAGTAAGAAAGAAGCCTGGAAACAAATAAAAAAAAATTGTTGTAAAACTGCAAAATGTCATGCTATTGTACTAACTTTAGTAAAAAGACTGAGTTTTTACACATTGTTATGTAGCTGGTGGAGTGATTTACATATTTCTGTAGGTTATAGTAATGAGTTTATAATTATAAGTTTATCATGAAAATAAAAAAATGATAAAACTATATGCAGTACATTAAATCTAATAAAACAGTCGTGTATCTAGTAGGTTTAGAGCAACTATCATACTTCATACTCCTAGCACTTAAAAGCAAATTAGGACTTAAATCTATCAGCCTCTTTTGCTTGGGAAACCACTTATATAGAACACCCTGATCTACCAAGATGTTGAACAAAAGAGCTCTTTTTGCTATTTTATCTATTAATGTGTAATTATAGCAAATACCAGTCATGTTAAAAGAATACTTACTTTGGCAACATTATTATGCATAAATCACCATCAAATATCTTGACTACACATAATCAAATTGGAATTGGTGAATAGTTGGAATTCTCAATATGATTGAAGACAGAGGATTGTAATATTTGCTGATGATAGATTCTCTTTTAGCTACATGAAAAACTATTTTATTGTTAGAAACAGAATCATTCCTTACTCTTTGTGAGAGTGGCAGAACAACAAATGCTTGCATTGTAACAGCATCTTGTAGTTATTTGTTTAAAAACAATTTGGAAGGATTAACTCACTCTTTTCTTGTGGATGCCACATCTATATAGTAGTTCCTCTCAGTGCTTTATGAAGCTGATTATGGATTGTCTCTAGAAGAACCTTATGGCTGACTAATGGTTCTTGCTGACCAGTAATTGATCAAATGATCCTTCCAAATTGCACACCAACAAGGCATTTTAGTACAGCAAATACAATTTACAGAGCTTATCATAGTTCAAAGTTATGCTCCTTTGCCTCCAAGTTTAGCCTGATCCACTTTAGGGTCTGAGAAAAGAGTGACATTATCAAAATGACACTTTCAGGAGATGGTTCTTGGTGCTGCTGAGTGTGATAGATTAGAGTGGCAGAAGCTGGCACTGGAAAGATTAGAAAAGAAACACTTTATAGGCATTTAGATTCAGGCTGAGTTTGGCTGGACGAGAGCTCTAGTTTCCAGCTAAAGCAATGCAGAACAATGACAGTTCTGTGAAAAATTAAGGAGAAAGTTTTCAGCAAGACTTGGTGACACTCTGTAAATCAAAGGAAAGAGAATAATATTTACTTGCTTTTTTTCTGAGTAAAAATATCATTATGAGTTTGGGAAAAGTGTTAGAAGAGAACTGATAAGCTGTTGTCTGTTTGAATTAGAGAATGGCAATATTTTCTAAAGTAATGATCATTCAGGATGGTGACATATAGTATGTATAATAAGATATACAGTACAATATCTGTGTGTGCTGTACAGTAATTACAATTAAGGGCCAAATCTGAGGACACATGTCCTGAAAACAAGGCACCATCAGTTAGAGTCAGGCACTTTCTTGGGGGACTTTTCAAAAGCTAATAGAAATAGATCTATTATATAATGAATTCTTAAGCATATGCAGGAAATAAAGAATGAAAGGAAAAAGGGTGGCTGGTATGGAAGATTGTGGATATATCTCCCAAAATATATTATTCCCTTTCCTCATGTGGATTTCTCTATCCAAAGCCAAGTGAAAGAAGGATTGAAAACATCATTTGAGGAAATCAGAAACATATAGAAAATTGACGAAAACAAAGATTGTAAGATAAAATACAGACTGTCCAGTTAAATATGAATTTCAGGGGAAAAACTTCAGTTTTGTGTTACAATAATATCCTATGGGATATTTGGGACAAGCCTGCAATATAACACAGTTCTTCATCTGAAATTCAATTTTAACTGGCCACCTTTGTATTTCTGTGGATGAAAGAGGTAACCTGGGTGATATATGCATATTCTTTCCTGGCTGAGTAGTTGCTGAGTGACTGAATGTTCAATTTCATTCTGATATGACCTTCTAGATTAAGCACAATGAGTGAGTTTTTAAAAATGCATCTTAGTACTATAAGAGTGCATGTGCTAAATTATGTCAACAGATCAATCCCATGCTATTGAGATTTTTCTTATAAGCTAGATAGTTTTGCCATGCGAAACTATAGATTTCCAAGAGTAGAAATATCTCAGAGTAGAACTTCTCAAACACAATGTACAAAATAATACCTATAGATCTTGATAAAAAGCAGACGTTAATTTATAAGTTCTGGGGTGAGTTCTTAAATTCTACATTTCTAATAAGTTCCTCGGTAGTGTCAAGGCTAAAGAATGAATGCGGTTGAGCACTCTCAAAGTTGAACCAATCCTGAGTCTGACTCTTAAATTCTCAGGTCTGTGTATTTGGTGTTGACACTGACCTTAGATATTTTGGTAATGTAAAAGGGTTATTGTAAGTTCAGTCAAGCA
Source organism: Marmota marmota marmota (assembly GCF_001458135.2). Lineage (NCBI taxonomy): Eukaryota > Metazoa > Chordata > Mammalia > Rodentia > Sciuridae > Marmota > Marmota marmota. The sequence continues at coordinate 30,843,735 of NW_025999968.1, read as the reverse complement.
TACAAAATTGTAATAAGCATCCAGAATGCTGTACTATATGCCAATGTCTTTCTCAGTATTAAATTAATGTATAGCAAAATATATGCTATTCCTTTACTAAATGCCCCCTTCCACAGACCTGTCTCAGAGTACAAGGAGTGTCCTTCTGACAGCATCTGAGGCTCTGCATGACCTGCCTTTCTTTTTCCATCCTGACCTCATCTGCTCCTTTTCTGCTCCCTTACCCTCAATTACTCCTTCGATGCTTTATGAATTTCCTGTTGATGACAAAACATACCAGATATTACCCTGATTCCCTCCCTGTTCTCTCTTCTTACTTTCCCCTCTGACATCCACACAGCTTCTTATTTTAGGTCATCACATAAAATGGGATTTCTTCATGGGAGTATCCCATCCAGCCAATTTTAAATTGCAACTGTACCCTGCATTCCAGACCTTCCTTTCCTCTCTTCTAACTTTTCTGTTAACACTTATTCCCTGATGTAACATATACTTCTCTAATTGGTATTACTTATTGTTTATTGACTATGTTTTTAAGCTGGAATGGATGAAAATTTGTATCACCACTGTCTCAAACAGGATCTGGCTTGTAGTAAGCTCTTATCACATGCTTTTTTTTCAAGTTAAATTAATTGGTTTGAGAATAAAAATTACTGAATGAAAAGTCACTTTGAAAAAACTGAATGAAGGAGAAAGGATATGGGAATTCATAAAAAAATATTGAATCTATGAAGGAGAAAAGTCTAATAAAGCATTCCTGGACTTCATCATATGTCCAGATACTGATTGTTTATTTTACAATGTCAAGGGTACATTTTTATTGATGGGTTGAAGTACTTTTTCAAATATTTGTATCTTTTATTTTTCTTTCTCCTTTGTTGGGGATGCAAATCAAGTCAAGATGGCGCCTGGCACTTTGCCAGGAGGAGTGGTTTGTGAAGTAACCCCAGCAAGCCATTAAGATGATGAGGATTCCTTAATGACTGACTGCTGTATCTAGATGATGTTAATTGAAACAAGCTGTGTATATTCAGTTAGGTATATATACCTCTGCTGTCCTGCAATAAAGCAGCTCCCGCTATTTCAATCTTCACAAGTTTCTTGTCACCCCTGGTTACTTTGCCCAGCCAGACTGCGGCACTCCTTGATGGTAACTTCTGGTATGTTAAATCAGTATTTTAAAACTTAGCATTGGCAATTTATCTATGATTTGGAAGAATTGCATAGTTTTCAGATGGCATAGTGATTATTTGACATGATCCAAAATATGCTAATATTATGATCCGAATTATCAAAGACATGGAGACTTGTAAACCTCAAATAAAATCATCTGTTTTCCACATGGTATTTGTATAAAATTAGAAAAATTAAGAGGAAAAATTAAAACATAGTATTTATGTTTGTGTAATACTTTCAGTCATGGCCAAGAAGGGCAAGAAAAAATCAGTCATATATTGGAAAAAATCCATATAAAAAATCCAGGATCCTACTCTCTCTCAATTGGCTCTGATAAAGTAGTATATTAATTTGTTCAAAGTTTTTGAAGTATCTTATGTTTAACGCACAAAAACGTGAGTCAATTGAGAAGAATAATGGCAAGAAAATTAATAGAAACAGCATACTAATTTTTTTCAAGTAGGAAGAATGTTAGATAAAAAATAGCACTGACTCAACAGGTATCCAGGAAACACCTGCTATATACCTACTAACACCTATTATATGATTTGAGGTAGATCTGCATAGTTGATCCCATCAACAAATGCTATGTTTAACATTTATATGAAATATAACTTTAAAAGTTCTAGCAAAATTATATTTTTAAAAAAACACAATATGGAGAAACAAACTCTCATTCCAAGACAAAGAAATAACTTGTGACATTTCACTCTCTCCCCCTAGGTCTCATTATCTGAATTAAATCTCTTTTATAATATCTTTTCCTGAATCTCCATTAGTGATCTTTGCTAAGCATTTTGTTAATTTTTATTGTATGACCAAAACAATAATCGAAATTTCATGGGAAAAAACATTCAGTCCTAGCATTGCAACTGAATAATGGAAATGATTCTTTTTTTTTTTTTTTTTTTTTTTGATAAAGGAAAGTACTAGTATGTGTTTTATCATTACTTAAAATTTAAGTTATAGCCCTGAAAACACATTTGTGTTTATAATTATGCTGATCATGCTGATAAATGTGTGCCATCTCTAAAAAAAATACTGCGTTTGATCATTTCCTAATGGTCTACAACACAGGCATTTTGTCTCATACTTAATGATTTGAATCTTAGAGTTATACATTAAAAATTCCATCTGCTTTTCCTTCTAACAAATTTTGAAAACAGCAGAAATTACCATCAGGTTGGAAAATCCTAAAATTAATGAATATCTGTGTAATAACACTCTAAATCCAATGACAAGGAACTTTGAGGCTCCAAATCAGTTTCAGAGAACTGATTCATGTGCTTTTCTTTGTATGCTCAGTAGTCTCCCTGCTATCCACAGGAGATATTCCAAGAACCCCAGTGGATACCACAAATTGAAACCAAACACTACAAATGCTATGTTTAACTATATTGATACATAACTATGATAGAGCTTAACTAATAAGTTGAACAGATATTAATAATATGTAAAAATAAAGTAGAACAATCAGAACATACTGTAATAAAATGTATATAAATGTGATATCTCTCTCCCTTCTCTCTCTCTCTCTCTCTCTTTCTCTCTTTCTCTCTCTCTCTCTCTCAGTCAGGGATAATAATAATAGTCATATTTTTTTGTACCAGGCTTGACCAGAAGTAACTAAAACTGCTTATCAGGAGGAACTACCATAATTTTCACAACATCCTGATCCACCCTGGCTAGATTTCAATTTTCAGTCTACAATTTTTCTTTCTAAAATAGAAAGATTTTGTATCATAAAATGAACTATGACCTTTTAACTCTTAACTACAACTAATTTGACTGAAAGAATAAAATATAACTATAACCTAGCCATCTCCTTGTCACTTGACAATTAAAGAGAACTTGAACTAATTAGAACCTCTAATTCTGGGACTCAGATTCAAAATCTGAGAATGAATTGCTTATTGGGAAGGAAGAGGGGAAAACAAAATATATTAGAACATGATTGGATAGACAATGGTAAGTCACGCATGAGGCTAACAAATGGGACAGCAAGAGCCTGGGATCAAGTGGAGCGTGAGATAAGTCAATTAATATTGGGAAAAGTGATGCACAGATACAGATTCTTAGTAGAATCATATTATTATCAAAGGACTAGATCAAAAAATTGGGGAAATTCTCTACCTAGAGTACCTGGAGCTACAGTGAATCTAGCACCTATATTTTGCTCCATATATTTTGGCTCCCTTCTTATACACTCTGCTTTTATAAATCCTTATGCATGTACTCTCATAGATTTACAGCCACTATAATAATATCTTCTTACTTGTTTTACTCTAACTCTATTTTACTCTCTACTCTTTGCAACCAAAACAGTTTTATATAAGTTATAACTTTACTTATTTCAGTGGGATGAATGATGCCCCCTCCCCTGCACAAAATAAATGTGACAACAGAAACTGACATTTCTGGAAGAAGGGTCTTTGAACAGGTAATTATGCTGAAGATTTTGAGATAAGACCATCATTTATTATCCTGGCAGTCTCAAATCCATTGACAAATTGTAGGGCTGGGGGTATAGCTCAGTTGGTACAGTGCTAGACTTGCATGTGCAAGGCCCTGGGTTCAGATCCAGCAACAAACACACACACACACACACACACACACACACACACGGGCAATATTGTATAGACTTGAAAGAAGGCAATGACACAGAGGGAAGAATGTGAGTAGACAGAGAAAGAGATTAGAGTGATGGTGCTACAGGGAGCATTTGAATCCATCAGAAGCAGGGGGGGAAAAAAAGAAAGAATTGCTCATAGACATTTGGTGGGGGGGAATACAAGCTTGCTAACCACTAATTTCTCACATATGAGAGAATAAAGTTCTGTTATTGTAAGTTACCAAAACTGTAGTTTGTTAGAGCACCTCCAGGAGAGTCATCAAGTACTAAAAATTCTCCCCTCCAAACCCAAGAGGAAGTGGAAACAGGGATTTCCATTAAATATTATTTGACTATATAAGCTTTCTTTTTTTCCTAAAGAGAGTATTGTGAAGATAATTTAGACCATTTTCTTAACACACATTTTAAAAGAATTTTATTATTATTTCTGAAATGAAAGCATATAAGTTAGGCATAGTGCTGGAAAATCCCAACTGAAAAAAGAAATACATTTCTAAAATCTGTCTCTGTAGCATTTATTCCTTCATTAAATATACATAGGCATAGTTAACACATGTATAAATACATATTTATGTACACACACAAATGGGCATTCTTGTATCAATGCCTGTCCCTATTAGAGTATTTGTTCTGTTCCAAGCTCCTATGGCAGACAGGGGGATTTCAGGAAGATAATCATTAAATTTATGACATGAATGGCTACTAGCATCTTTGAGTCATAACTCTAAAGATGTAATGATCCATGGTTACATATCTTAGCTATAATAAAATGGATGGTTCTGTAAAGGGTATAAGGTTAGTAAATGTAGCAGAGAAGGCCAAGGTAAAAAGAATATTAGGAGCTCCCTGTGGGGCTTTCAATATGCATAACAAACAATGTTTTGTATAATTTCTGTATTTCCTCATAGCTCAGCACTTGTTTTTCTTGGCTATGACACTCAGAGAAAGAATGAACATTTTGAGCAATCACACCTGAATATCTTTAGCCACAAAAGGCAAGAGGGACATATTCTCTCATTAGGACTCCTCTGAAATAGAGCCAGAAAAGAGGAGTGCTGAAGCTTTTAGGAAATAAGCTTTTTCTGTATCATCGAGGCAGGGAGGACACCAGACCAAACAGGGTCAATTTATTTGATTTCTCCAAAACTACTATAATCAAGTACCACCTGGGAATTCAAGGCTTTCCTTTTGGAACCTGGAGTTACCACAAAGAGATACTGAGAACAAAGATGAATGTTCTTGTTAGTACAAACAACTGAGATAAAATGGGAATGCCACTTTCCCATTACAACCACAGAAACTTGGTAGGGGAAAAAAATGCCACTTTCAAAACAACAACAACAAAAAAAAAAAAAACAAAAAAAAAAAACACTGCATCCTTAAACATATTTAACCAATCTCTACAAAAATAAATTTAAAAAAAAATCCAGTTGAAAAGCAAAAAAAAATTGGTTTCAGGTCATGTAGTGGGGGAAGATTAAAGCCAAAACGCATCTCTCAAATGGTAATCATCTGATTAGGATTTCATGTTCGGGTAGATGCAAGTTCAGAAGCAATCCCATGTGTTTAGGGAACTGGAACAGAGGACGCTGAATAAAGCTGGGAACTGCGAAAGATTGTGGATCTAAAATATTAAGTCTGATTCTGGAAATATGTTATATAAGCATGGCACCTGAGTGGTCCTTGAAAGGAGAAGCCTCTGCCTTGAAATCTGACTGATAATAACTGCTGCTTTTGATGGTGGGTTTGAATTTTAAACACTTGTGATATGTAGAGCCTTCTGCCTGGGCTCACATACTTTTGGACCCCATTTTTATACTACCAGGGCCATTGTGTCAGTTGTGTGCAGGTGTGACTTGACTGCACCTGGTCTCAACTCTATTACATGCCTCTTGCTTTCTGTTCTGGAACTTGTCCATATGGGACACCTGTGAAACCTACTCAAGCATTGTAATTCATTTGTAAGCCTGACAAATCAAGGGAATTGACACCATAAGGGGAAACCATTGGCCAAGTGAGAGAAAATGCTGGAGGGTAAATACTTGTCTATTGTATTTCTTGCAAGCAAGGTTGCCAGATTTAAAAAAAAAAAAAAAAAAAAAAAAAAAAACTATGCACCCTGTTAAATTTTAATTTTAGCTAAAAAAAATTTAATATAAGCCTATTCCATGCAAAATTTAGGACTTGTATTACACTTGTTTATCTGAAGGTCAAATTTAATTGTGTGTTTTGTATTTTAGCTGCTAACCCTATTTGGGAGAAAAGTTCTATTGCAAATTCTGAATGACTTCTGGAGTGTCCCCAAAAAGTTTGAGTCCCAGTTGCCCATAGGAATTATAAGTTTAATAATGCACCTTATAAGTGGACTCTCTTCTTTCTTCTTTGATACCAGTCAGGTCCTTATTCCTGTTACTAGGGATTAGTTCTCAAAATAAAGTAGCAACACATATAGCTTATTTTCTTTAAGGGATATCATTAACGGTTGCAAGAGAAAGGCCATCCTCAGGAGAGATTCTGAAATTAGGTCACTCATTGTGAAGCAGAAATTAGTATCCTCTGTTGGTAGGAGTGGATTGGTCATAATCTTTTGCATGCAATAATAGTACTACTAATAAGATTTTGCATATGCTGTATTATAATGAAGTACTTGAACAAAATGATGTATACAGTATCTCTCCAAGGGCTGTCAAGCTAGCTGTTTTATTTTGTTAATTTTATGAATTTGTAACACTTGGAAATGAAAAAAAACATACATAGGATTTACATACATACACACACATATTCTTAAAGAGTACTGTAAT
>NW_025999968.1:30812987-30837109 GCF_001458135.2 Marmota marmota marmota | reverse complement strand
ATATATATATATATATATAACTGTTTTTGGTTTTGCTGTTCATGTTCTTAGGTGGTAGTCAAGTTTCATATTCTTCTATAAGAAAAAAAATTCCATCCTACCACTTACTGACAAATTGGTAATTTGTAATTTTTTCACTGTTTGGTTCCTGTATGTGTGGGTTTGGACCTGGTATGTTTTATCTGTTCTGTAATGTGTGCATTTCTCAGAACCACAACCATGCCTTTTTAATTATTATTGCATAACTATAAATATTTCATTGGTAAAGAAAAGAGTATTTCACATTATTTCGTTCAAGAGAATATTGAAACCTCTTTAAACATAACTGTGGATTTTGGCTGAGATTGTGTTGAATGAATAAATCAGTTTGGGATATATTTTATTTTTGTGATATTATAGTTTCCTATCTGTCAGTACATTTTTATCTATTTAATAAGGTCTTTTAAAATGATTCTCAATAAAGTTTTATGATTTTTCCTGACAATTCTTTCCTGACAATTCCTAGTTTTTTACACTGCTGTAAATACCATCTTTCAAAATTTCATTTGTTAACTGCTTATGACTAGTAGGTAGAAAATAAGTAGATGTCTATATTGATTTTATATCCAGCATTTTTGATAAACTCTCCTATTATGATGATTTATCTGTAGATCCTTGGATTTTGTCTGTACACAATCATATCATCGGCAAATAACAACAGTTTCATTTATTTCCTGCAATTTATTATATACTTTTAATTTGTTTTTCTTTCCCTACTTACTGCCTAAGCTCTCCACCAAAATGCTGAATAGAAATTGTAGGTGTGGGTGTAAGTATCCTTGGAATATTATTGTCTCTTTCAGTGGTCTGTCACTGAGCACCATGTTTGCTATTCATATTAATTATTTAGGAGATAATGTTTTCTTTTATATTATTTATGACTTTTATCTTAAATATATTGAATATAACTTTTCAGATGCTATCAATATAATGATTTGATTGTTTTATTTGAATAATATAATTTATTGAATAGCAGAATATTTTTTTCTAACTTAAATAATTTGCAGTCAATAGTGCTAAAATACCAAATGCCTTAGAATCTAATACCTAATGAATTTACAGATGCTTTAACTGAAATACCACATCTAGGTGTCTTATTAATATCTAAAGGCCAGAGGACTTTCTGCTGGGGAGGTGCTAGGAGATCTAGTATCTGAAATCTTTCTCATACATGGTATTTTTTCCCTGCATCCTCACATGATGTAAGCAAAAAATAAATTCATTTGGACCTATTTTACAAGGGCACAAACACTAATCATAAAGACTTAGTCCTGATGGACCCATCACTTCCCCCAGGGCCCCAGGACTTAATAGCATCACTTGGGGATAATGTTTCAACAAATGAATTTTAGGAGGACAAAAAAAAAAAAAATTAGAATACAGCATTGAATCTCTCCAAATTGAAACATTGATAAACTGCAATTCTAACCAAAATTGGAGTAGGCATTTTGGAAAAAAAAAAAATGGCAAGAAGAATATAAGATGATCATGGGAAAATCATTTAAATGATTTTAAATTTCTTAAATCAGAAATAAAAAGATTATTTGAAAAATATTTTATGACCATATATCCTAGAACTGGGACTATCAATAAGGTCACATGAAGGCTTCCTTTGTATCACTGAAGAGATGTTTTAAGTGCTTTCTCACTGTTGTACAGAGAAGGTGAGGAAGACAGAGGAACTCTGCTATAGCCCTCAACCTACACATCTCTCTACTTCAGTTTTCCCAGGTTACCATCCCAGTGAACTCCTTTCACCTACATCCTCTTCTCAATATCTTGCTTTAATATAACACAATCTAAGATGTGTTTGTTTTGTATTATTTTTTGTCAAACCACTTAAATATCATCTTTTAATTTTTTTGATGTTACAGAAAATCTGTTTCTGTAACTTCAGGTTCCTTATAAACTATAATTAATTTGTGATTAATTGATTTTTGTTTTTATTTTCCTTGAAATCTGTATTAATTAGAAAAATGTATGGCTGTCCCTTTACTTACATAGCAGTTACTATTGAATTGAATTCTAATTTCATCTATTTTATATATTCTTTTCTTCACTCAGTACTGTGCTTTTAAGATTTAGCCATGTTACTTTTTATTGCTGTATAGTACTCTACAGTGTGCCTTCACCACATATTTTTACAATTTTATTGAATTTTAACTAATCAAAATTAATCTGAACATAAGAATCGAGTTTTGAAATTTGCATATGTCCGTTAAATTCTTACCACAATGAAGAGAGTGAACATTGTTGCTGTCCCCAATATTTCCTTATGACCATGTGTATATTCCCTCTTCCCATGTCTTACTGCCTCTTGGCCTTCAGGAGATATACTTTCTGACCCTATACATTACTTTGTTGTACAGGAGTTTGATACATGAATGAAATCATATATTTTTTTTCTTTTTGGGGGGAGTCTGTATTCATTAATTTAGCGTAATCATTTTGAGATTCATCCATAAGTTGTTCATTTATTTTTTAATCAATAAAATGTATTGCTTTAGATCAGTTATAGGCAACATTGATTAGAAAGTCATTCTCTGCTGTTGGCCCTCAACCTACACATCTGTCTACCTTCAGTTTTTGCAGGTTACCTTCCTGGAAATATCCTGGTAACCACTCTACTGTCTGCTTCTGTAAGTTTAACTCTTTTAATTCCACCTACAAGTGAGATCATATTGCATTTGTCTTTCTGTGCTTGTCTTATTACACTTACAATGATATCTTTAGGTTTATCCATGTTGTCTCAGAAGAGATGACTGTCTTCTTTTTTTAAGCTGAAAAGTAATCCATTATTTATATGTAACACCATATTTTCTTTATTCATTCCTCAACAGGTAGACACCTTAAAAAGTGGGGTGGGAATATTTCTTCTATATATTGATTTTATTTTATTTTGACACATACTCAGTATTAGGGTTGCTAAATTATGTACTAATTCTATTTTCAATTTTTGAAGAACATCCATGCTCTTTGCCATAATGTCTGTACTAACTTACATCACCACCATTAGTGAATAAGGGTACTTTTAATCTCTCCCTCCTCACCTGCCATCTTCTATCATTTTGATAACAGCTGTCTTCAGAGGTACAAAGATATATCTAGTTGTCATTTTAACTTGCATTTCCTTGATGACTGGCCATGTTAACACTTTTTCTCATACCTTTTGTGCAGTTTTATTTCATCTTTAGAAAAATGTCTTCAGGTTCTTTGTCTGTTTTTCAGTCAGGTTATTTGATTTCTTACTGTTAAGTTGTTTCATATACATTTTTAATATTAACCCCTTTATCAGATGTAAGGTACAAAGATATTTTATCCCATTTTGTAGATTTTTATTTTGCTTTGTTGAGTGTTTCCTTGCTGTGAAGATTTTTATTTTGATGAAAGCTCATTTGTCTACTTTTTCCTTCTGTTTTTAAGTTTTTGAGATCATATCAAAAAAAAAAAAAATTACTGCCTACCACAGTGTCAGTGGAGACTTTTCTCCCATGTTTTCTTCTATTAGTTTCATAGTTTTAGGTTTTATGTTATGACTAGAATCCATATTGAATTGATTTTTATATGGTGTGAGATAAGGTTAACATCATTCTTCTGTATCTGGAAATCTAGTTCTACCAACAGCATTTGTTAAACTCTCCTTTCCCTACTGTGTGTTCTCAATATGTTATTCAGAATTAATTGACTTGTAAAGATGTGGGTTTATTTTGTGTTTCTTATTCTATGCCATCAGTTCATGTTTGCTTTCATGCTAGCCCCATACTTTTTTGATTACTGTAAACTTGGTAGTATATTTTGAAGTCCATATGATAGCTTCTCCTTTGTTCTTTTTATCCTAGATTGCTTTGGCTGTTTGGTGTATTTTGTATTTTCCTACAAGTTTTCATTTCTTTTTCTATTTCTGTAAACAAATGTCACTGAAATTTTTATAAGAATTTCATTGAATCTACAGTTTGCTTTGGGTAGTGTGGTCATTTTAAAGTAGTAATTCTCGTAATTCTTGAACACAAAATATCTTCCCATGAACTTTTGTATTTAATTTCTTTCATCAATATTTCATATTTTTGGTGTAATTTATTGCTATGTATTTTATTTTAAACGTTTTTGAATGAATTGTTTTCTTTCTTTGTTTTTTAGATAGTTTTTTTGTTAAAGTATAGAAATGCTGCTTGTTTTTGAAAAATGGTTTTGTGTCCTGAACAAAATTGCTGCATTTATTTTCTTGTGTTTTCAGTTTTTATGTGTGTGTGAATTGAATACATTTTTAATTCTATTTTTAACTTCTTATTGCTGAACTTTAAGAGCTATTTGCTTATTTTAGATGACAGTTCTTTAGTAGATACATCTTTAGCAAATATTTTCTTCCAATCTGTTTGTCTTTTCATTCTTTTTATATTGTCTTTTGTATAACATTAGTCTTTTCTTTCAAAGAAGTCCAGCATTATTTCTTTTATGGTATGTTAGTTTTATACCTATAGCTTTAGTATTATTCCTACAGTCATTGCCTAAGATTGTATAGGTTTTCTTCTATGATCTCAATAATTTCCTATCTTCTAAGTGTTTACTGTTTAGCATTATGCATTTAGATTCATGACACATTTCTTTTTTTATTTGTTTTAATTAGTTACACCTGACAGTACAATGATCTTGACATATCATACATTTGAATCAGACAGGGGATAATTTCTCATTTTTCTGTGTGAACAGGTTGCAGAATCACATTAGTCATGATTTCAAGTCAATTTTTTTTTTTGTGAAAGATATGTTGCAAGTGTTATTTTCTTACATGTAGAAGTCCAGTGATTCCAGAACCATTTCTTTATTATCTTTCTTTTCCTTTTATTTCATTTTCTCCTGTTGAAAAGACCAACTGATTCCATTCATGTAGTTCTACCTGGCTCACTATTTTGTTCCATTTATCTCTTTGTCCATTTCTTGATCAATGCGATGTTATCATGAGTCTTATAACTATACTAAGTCTTAAAATAAGTGGTGTCAGTCGTCCAACTTGGCTCTTTTTCTTCCATGTCAAGTTCCATCATTTAATAATAATAAAATTATTATAATTTTGTTTATTGATATTCCTGAAATATTTACCAATTTATTTTCTCTTTATCAATATTCTGCTTGCAACAACAATTATAGAGTTATAACTCATGTACCATAGAGTTCATCCTTTGTGTGTGTGATTAGTATCTAAAATATTTGCAAAATTGTGTAACAGTCATAGCTATGGAATCTTCGAATAGTTAATCCCCCTCAAAGAAACCTTATAACCATTATCACTCTTCAATCTCTTCTCCTTCAGCTCCTGACAACCATGAGTTCCCTTTTGCTGTTTAGAATCGCCTATTCTAATGAAATAATGTAGAATTTGATATTCTGGGAAGATCTTCTTTCTCATCCATAACATTTTAATGTTGATCTCCATTGTACCATATGTTAATACTTCACTTTTTTCTTCTTTATTATTAATTGTTTTACTTATACATGACAATAGAAAATACTATAGCATGATTATAAAAGCAAAGAATATAATTTGTTCTAATTCAGTCCCCAGCATTTCCCCTTTCCCTCCCTTCCTTCTACCCCCTGTTCCCTTCCCTCTACTCTTTCCTCTATTCTATTGATCTTAGCCTCGTAAATGTGTATGGTTATGAGATTCATTGTGGTATATTCATATGTATACATAGGAAAGTAAGGGAAGATTCATTCCACTGAATCTCCCTATTTCATCCCTCCACCCTTCCTTTCATTCCCCTTTGTTTACTCCTCTGATCTTACTTCTTTTTTTTTTTTAATTTTTATTCTCCCCTCCTTATTTTGGATTAGCTTCCACGTTTCAGAGAAAATATTTGACCTTTTATTTTTATCCACTGATTTTTTGAGGGGAACCTAGGTTGACTCCATAGATTAGCCAATGTGAAATGTGCTACTATGAATATTGATATGACTGTGCCAGTGTAAGTAAGCTGATTTTAAAGCCTTTGGATATATACCAAGGAATACGATAGCTGGGTCATGTGGTGGTTCCATTCCAAGTTTTTTGAGGAATTTCCATACTGCTTTCCAGTGCAATTATACAAATTTGCATTCCTTCCAGCAGTGTATGAATATATCCTTCCCCCCACATCCTCACTGTTTACTTGTATTCTTGATAATTGATAATCTGACTGGAGTGAGAGGAAATTTTAGTGTAGTTTTAATATTCATTCCCATTGTTTCATTGCTGGAGATGTTCAACAATTTTTAGTATATTTTTTGATCCTTCATACTTCTTCTTCTGAGAATTGTCAGTTTAATTCCTTTGCCCTACTTACCTACTGGTGTATGTGTGTATGTGTGTGTGTGTGTGTGTCTGTATGTGTGTGTGTATGTCTGTGTGTGTGTGAAGTGTGTTAAGTTTTTGAGTTCTTTATATATCCTGGATATAAAGGCCCTATGTAAGGAGCAGATGGCAAAGGTATTTTACTTATTCTGTAGGTTATCTCTTCATGCTCTTGATTGTTTCTTTTGCTGTGAGGAAGCTTTTTAATTCAATGACATCCCATGTATTGATTTTTAGTTTTATTTCTGTGTTTTAGGATTCTTGTTAAGAAAGTCAGTTCCTGAGCTGACATATTGGAGTGCTGGGCCTACATTTTCTAGCAGGTCTTTCATCCACATTGAGTTGAGTTTTGCACAAGGTGAGAGATGGGGATTAAATTTCATTTTGCACATGGATTACCAGTTTTCCTAGCACCATTTGTTGAAGAGGGTACTTTTTCTTCAGCATATATTTTTGGCACCATTGACTTGTATGAGTTAACTGTATTTATGTGGATTTGTTTCTTTGTCTGCTATTCTATTCAATTGGTTACCATGCCTGTTTTGGTGTTAACATCTTGTTGGTTTTGTTACCTCTGTAGTATAATTTAAGGTCTGGTGTTGTGATGCCTCCTGCTTTGCTTTTCTTGTCAAGGATTCCTTTGGCTATCCTGGTTCTCTTATTTTTCTAAATGAATTTCATGACTGCTTTTTCTAGTTTGGTGAAGAACATCATTGACATTTTGATGGGAACTGCATGGAATCTGTATAGTACTTTTGATAGTATGGCCATTTTGACAATATTAATTCTGCCTAATTAATTCTTGCAGTTTAGATGTGAGAACATGAGAAAATCTTTTTATCTTCTAAGGTCTTCCTCAATTTCTTCTTTTCTTTATCTATAGTTTTCATTGTGGAAGTCCTGAACTTATTATTTTTTAGATTATTTCCAAAATATTATATGTTTCTTTGAGGCTACTGTGAATGGGACAGTTTTCCTAATTTCTTTTCAGCTGACTAATCATTTTAGTATAGGAACGTGATTGGTTTATGAGTATTGATTTTTGTAATACTTTATTTTTTTTCTGGACAAAATATGTTTCTGTCTATGGATATACATGTATTGATTTTTAGTTTTACTTCTGTGTTTTAGGAATCTTGTTAAGAAAGTTATTTACAAGTCATTTAACAGACATCTACATGGTTTCAACTTTAGTCTATCATGAATAATAATGCTATTGACATTCATGTATGATTTTTTTGGTGGACCTATGTTTTTAATTCTTTTGGGTGTATATTTCAAAGTAGAAACTCTGTATCAGACTAGAAACTCTAACATTTTAAGAAACTACAACACTGTTTTTGAAACTGGTTTCACTATTTTACTATCTGTCAACAATGTTTGTGGGTTTCGACTTTTCTATATACTCACCAATTCTTGTTATTTTATATTCTTATCATAGTCATCCTTGTTCATGTGTAATAATAGGACATTCCACTTCCTTAAGGCATCATAATGTTGAACCTGTTTTGTGCTCATTGGCCAAGTGCATGTATTCTTTGGAAAGATAGAAGTTCAGGTCCTTTGCATAAATTTTATCAGACCAGTTTTCTTTTCATTGTTTATTTAAGAGTTCCTATGTACTAGGGTACAAGTCTTTTATCAGTTACATGATTTGTGATTAAATTCTTTCACTCCATAAATGTCTTTTAACTTTACTGATGTTTGCCACTGAAGCACAAGCACTTTTACTATTTTTAGTTTATATTTGTTGTTTGTTTGTTGGTTGTTTTTTGTTACCAAGGACTGAACTTCATGGCACTCAAACACTGATCTGCTTATGCACTCTGTTTGTTTATTTATTTTTTTTTATTGTTGGTTGTTCAAAACATTACATAGTTCTTGACATATCATCTTTCACACTTTGCTTCAAGTGGGTTATGAACTCCCATTTTTAGCCCATATACAGATTGCAGAATCACATCAATTACACATCCATTGATTAACATATTGCCATACTAGTGTCTGTTGTATTCTGCTACCTTTCCTATCCTCTACTATCCCCCCTCCCCTCCCCTCCCTACCCCTCTTCTCTCTCTACCCCCTCTACTGACCTTCATTTCTCCCCCTTGTATTATTTTTCCCTTTCCCCTCATTTCCTCTTGTATGTTCTTTTGTATAACCCTGAGGGTCTCCTTCCATTTCCATGCAATTTCCCTTTTCTCTCCCTTTCCCTCCCACCTCTCATCTCTGTTTAATGTTAATCTTCTTCTCATGCTCTTCGTCCCTACTCTGTTCTTAGTTACTCTCCTTATATCAAAGAAGACATTTGGCATTTGTTTTCTGTTTGTTTATTTTAAGACAGGGTCTCACTAAGTTGCTCAGAGCCTGGCTAAGTTGCTGAGGTTGGCTTTGAGCTTTGGTCCTCCATCCTCAACCTTCTGAGCTGCCACCATTCCTGACTAGTTTTGATTTAGTTCAATTTACCAATTTTTTTTCTGTTACCTGTACTTTAGGTATAATATCTCAGAAACCACCTTCTAAATCATAAGATCACAAAAATTTACCTCTGTTTTCTTGTAAAGGTTGGATATTGTTAGCTTTCTACCCAATCTTTAGTTACTTTCTTATGTTTAGTGCATGGATGGAATTGTATTTCATTTTTTGCATCATATTTATTTATTTATTTAAGTCTTAAACTTTCTAAAATATTTTCTTCCAATTGAAAAGAATCCATCAGTATATTTTCTTACGGAGATCTCTGTTGAGAAACTATAGGTTTCTTTTGAATTTGTTGTTATTTCAATGCTTTAAAACTAATTTTATGGTTTAGAACATTACTGTTTACATTAAAAACATGATTCACTGTGGACTCTCTGTTTTTTGGGGGGGCGGGTTTAGGGGGTTCATTTTGGAAAATCAGTTGCTCATTTGCTTATGTCTCTTTTGAAGGTAATATGCCTTTTCCTTTATTTGCTGGCGTGATTTCCTTTTCATATCTGGATTTTATTATTTTTATTATAATAATGTTACAAGTGGGTTTCCCTTTGTTTTTCCCTTTGGGATTGACTTGGCTTCTTACACTATGGATTGGTCCCTTTAAACAGTTCCAGAAGACTCAGTCTATCACTTCAACTATTAACTCTATATTCATTTTAACTCCTAAATTCTGGAAATTTCATCTTTCTTCCATTATTTCTCTATTATTTTTTCTGATAAAGAATGCAATTTAGTTTCTCTTCAATGGTAACTTATTTTTTGTTAAACTTAGTTTTTAAGAGTTGAATTTTGAATGTTGTACTTTTCATTTATAGGAGGTCTTCTAAGTCTATTTGATTTTTGTCGTCTTCTTCTTACCTTCTAAAATTCATTGTGAAAATTTTTAAAATTTTTATTTTCTTTTTTAACCATGTTAATCACAATAATTTGTAGGATTTCTCTGATAATTTTAATATTATCTGAATTATTTATTTGAATTTTTCCTGCTCATTTCCATTCTTGGCATTAGGTTTCCATGACATATTATTTTTGTTGTATATTTCTTTTATGTTGAAATATTAATTTGAATTCTATTTTAAAAGTACTTTTTCATACAGAGGAGATTTAGTTTTCTGCTGAGCAACTTCACATCTTCAAGCAAGCTCACAGCTTAAGATAGCCTGGATCTCTCTAGTGATATAAATCCAAACTGTTAATCTGCAGAAAATATAGTCATTGGCTCCTGTCCCTAGATATAATTTTTAATCTCATCTTTACCACTCTCCTTATTAATGGCAAGAAAAAAAAATGTTTGGATGTCAGATTAAGTTTACTTCTCTTTCAGCCTTACCTTGATAATATAATATTTTAAGATCTAAGTTTAATACACTATAGACCTCCTGTTAGACTCACTCCTCTGGGAAGCTACAAGGGTTTTAATCCTTCACCTTTTTCTTAAGTGGGCTTTATATCAAGCTTAAGATAGACTGATGTCTGATGTTCTAAAGGCAAAAGCATTTTGTTACTATGTATGTCCTTCTTCTACCATTTCACACTTACGCCATTTCACATACTTCTTCACATACCTGGCTCACACTTGACTTACATTTTTGACAAATCACTCTTTATCTTCTTGCATTTCTTAAATAAATAATTTAAAAAATATTTTATCCATTATTTCTGATTGTTTTCAGTAGGAAAATTGGCTCAAGTACTGTGATCTCTATTATCTGGTTATATAAGTTGTTATTCCATGATTTTTAATGCTAAAGAATGATTTCGGTTTGCTTGCTAACCTTTCTTTTTGTGTTAGTATTAAGGATATGGACTAGAAGAATTTCAGCAAATATTTAGTAAAAAGTTCAACCATCTATTTGTTTATGGTTCAGACAGTTCAACATAGTAAAACATTTAATGAAAGACACTAAAGTGGCTAGTTTCACACAGAAAGATAATATTTGTTAGGCTCTTAACATAGCCAATAAATACATGTATTTTAGTGGCCTGCTGTAAGTCAACACAGAATCTGGTAGTTGGTTTTTGCCAATATTTAAAGTCCACCTGTATATAATTCTTAATATTCTGCCCTGCATGAACTTTTTTATTACATAGTGGAAGGGGAAACAAGAATACACCTCACCACTGGAGAGCAAAGGGATTAGGAAACTATATTTGGTAGGCAGAACAAGAAGGGAAGAGCTGAATGCAATGACCACATCTCCAAGATTAATACAACAGTTACTGGCACTGTTAGGATGGATGGGGTGGAAATGATCAACATTGCTCAGGAGATTTTTACAATGGTATGAGGGTAAGTTAATGAAATGAAGGTAAAAGAAAATATTGGAATCTAAAACAAGATCATAGAACAATTGCAGAAATAATTGATGATTCCATAAAATGTATCATTATCTAAAATTAAAGGTTTCCAGAAAAATGACTCCTATGTATGTTAACATGAGCTGATGTGAAGAACACAATAGTATACCCATGGCTTCTGTATTAAAAATAAATAAATAAAGTTAAGAAGTGACTTTTCTCTTTCCTTTGCTGTGGTTCAATTTGTTTTATCAAAGAGAAAGTATAAAGAGGAAAACAGCATATTCCTTTTATACTTTGCCTTTTTTTCCCTTCTACATCTTCAGTTCTAGGGAGGAGACCTTATACTTTATTAATGTGAGGAGGGAGAATGTATATTTGCTAGTGAAAAGTTGGCTGTTCTCAAGCATTCCAATATGAAACATAGTTCATCACCACTTTCCTGTTATATTCTGCTTTTTCATTGCTGTGACTAAAAGACCCGGTATGAACAATTTTAGAGGAGGAAAAGTTAATTTGGGGGCTCATGGTTTCAGAGACCTCAGTCCATAGAGAGCAGGTTCCATTCCCTGGAGCTGAAGTGGAGGAAGAACATTATGGCAAAAGAGTGTGGCAGAGGGAAGAGGCCCACATGATTATCAGGAAGCAGAGAGAGATACAAAATATATACCCCAAAGCACACCCCTCAATGCTCACCTTCTTCGGCCACACGTTACCTGCCTTCAGCTACCACTCAGTTCATCCCCATCAGGGGATTAATTGTGTTAAGGATCTCATAACCCAATCATTTCACCTTTGAATGTCTCTGTATCATCTGTACATGTGAGCTCTTCTGGGAAACCAAATATATAAACCATAACAAAGCTAATACTAGAAAAGAAAATAGGTCTTCTTTTGCCATGGTCTGAATGAAAAGTGGAAAGGTAGAGAGCCAATAATTCAGATAGTGCATAGGAAAGTAGAAAAAAAAAAGGACATCAAGAGAAAAGGGCCTTCTGTGATTTCATGATTGGTTCCCTTCAGGGCTTGATTTTGCTGTACTAGATTTTAAGTGTATCGGCAACCCCTTTCAATGACTGGAGCACTTAATTCCATGCTAATATAGTACTAATATATTACACATGACTGTTTGATATAATTGAGATGCCTGAAAGGGTGATACCATATATTTGCTGAAAACACTTATTTTGAAAACTGAAAATATAGAATATAAATCTGCAAACCTGTGTGCCCACCCTGAGATACATGTACATACCATATGATGGACTGCACCAATAATGATTTAATAGGATTCCAATAATATGGCTATATCTTTTGAGTTACATAACTTTTCGATACAAAGAATCTGTGTTAGAAGACAAGTGATGGATTGTGACATTTTTAAACAAATATATGGTATCTAGTTTCTTGGCATAAACTTAAAATTCATAGAATCTCTGAAATGGTGAATATCTTTTAGTACGCCAATGACTTGGCTAATGTTTCTTCAGCCTGTAGATAGTTAAGGATGGGGCCTGGTAACAGAAAATATCAAGTCAGGGTTAGAGGACTGGAAATTTTATCCCCACTCATATGGGGAATGGTGAGAGACTAAAAGTTAAATCAATCACTAATAGCCAATAATTTAATCAACCGTGTCTTTGTGAGGATGCCCATATAAAAAACCAACAGGATAAGGCTCAGAGAGTATTAAGACAGTGAAACTTGTCGAGGTTTCTGGGAGGTGGGAGCCCAGAAAAAGCACGGAAGTCCTGAACCCCTTTCCACATACCCAACCCAATATATCTCCTCATCTGTTTCATTTGTAATGTCATTTAAAAGAAAACAGTAGAGAAACAAACTAATAAACTTGTTAAGAAATTTTCTTTTCATTTTTTTTTCATAAGACATGTTCTACTGGAAACTTTTGGAGGATTACCTTTGATGTTTAGTGGTTATAATTTTAAGTAAATATATATAGATATATGGTAAGTCCTCCTGTCACACCTCCTGAGCCAGTGGGATTAGAGGCTTGTGCCTCCATGCCTGGATATTAAATGTATTTCTAAGTGAAAATCTAAAAGTAAGTTATTTAATTTACTATAATTTAATTAATACAAAATTAATTTGTATTATTATGAAATATGCACAAACATTATGGACTGGTCAATTCTATGGGGTCAATTGACATGCAGAAAGATTATGCTCAGGGCAAAATATGTAGTTAGCTACTCCAGTCTTTCCAATGGTCAGAAAAGTAGTTCTTCAAACTTAAATGACCTCTAATTTTCTAATGAAATTGAGTAACTCATTTCATCTTGTTTAGTTATTTAATTATCTGATAAAAATAAAATGTTAGGGAGTAGGACTGAGTCAAAGCAGACTTAGGTTTTGTCTTACAATGAGGAGTGCAGCTTAGTAGTTAAAAATAAAATGATTTATCCATATGCAGTTTGTGGTTTTTTCAGCTAGAAATTAGAATGTGCTAATTACAAGTGTGGGCTGCATATAAAAATATCCAGATTTATTGCCTAGGTAAGAATTACTTATGTACTGTGTTTGCCTAGAAAAGAACCTTGCTATAAGTAGCACACAACCCGATAAGTAAACCATCTAGTACTTTTTAAATATACTACAAACAATCATAATACGCAAAGACTTTAGTGATAAAGGTATTTATGTAATAAGAATGACTTGTGTACTGATACTTTGTATAATTGTTTCATATTACCAGTCCTTAAATTATTAACATAAATCCATTTTGGGATATAGACATCTATTTTCACATTAAAGAAAATTTCATGAAAACAAAGTATAGATCTCACCTTGTATTGTGATATTTTGAGGAACTTAGTGTTTGGTCAAACAATTTACATTAGCATGCATTTATCTTATATGAGAGAAAATCATTTTTGAGACTAGTATGTTAATATAGTAAATGTAGCTTAAATAGGTATCATTTAAAAGTAACTCTCTTGCTTACTTCTGGAAGTTAAAATTTTAACACAAGTTTAAATAGTAGCAGAAAAGTGCAGATAATTATTTCCTTAACACATTAACTCAAATGTTAAGGTCTCATAATAGACCTTATATACCCACTATTTTCAATAGCATTATAATGGTTCTTGGACTGTCAAAAAACAATTTTGAATATAAAGTTGAAATTAAGTGTGTATTGCACAATTAAAGAGAACAAATACAAGAAGAACATTTAGAGAAAAATCCATTTAATGAAAACTTTTTTAAAATGTTAAGGCAAAATATTTTAAATTACTGCAAAAGGTTCAGGCTTTCTAATAGGAAAAGCAAAAAGCAGAAAAGAGAGTCCAGGGAGAAAATTTTACCAAAGACTGAAAATGGAACACATCTTAAATGATTTGATTTCTTTACCTTTTGTATCCTCATTTCTATATGCATTTTACACCTCTCAGTTTTTTTACTGACTGCTCTAATTCTTGGAATCTTAGAAGTGAGTTATCAAGTCAGTGAGGTCACACGTATGCATCATGAATGTGGGTTGAATGAAGAGAGGGCTCCTGGTGAAGCAGAGCTGATTTATCCTGATTCATTTTCAAACATACTTCTCCTTTTCCTTCTATCATAACTATATTTGGCTATCAATGTCTAAACTAGACTGTCCTTTGTTTCCATGAAATTTTCTTCATTTTCCTGCTCAGTAAAACTTTCAATAGTCTTAGTCTACTTTTAATTTTTAATTTTTAATTTCCCCCAAATTGTGGATTATGGTAAAAAAAAACCTAAGAAAACTTTTAAAATAAAAAGACTATTTCCTTTTGAGGTCAAATTAGTATAGAGAATGGAAATTCAGTTGGTTTTTCATCTAATTCAGGAGGTACCATTTTTCTTTAACTCTTTGTCTTATTGGTAAAGAGAAAATTATCTAAAAATAGAGTTAGACAATACATTATTTGATTTATACCTTAAACAGCTTGCAAGGAAATGTGTGTCTTTCCAATGATGAACGGGAAGGACTGTTTATTATTCTGCCAAGGATTTACCATCTCATTTGTTGGAAAGCTGTCTATTGACATTGATCTTAATTGGTCCCCATCATATGCCATCTCTTTTTGACATAAGACTGAGTTATGACCATCAGCAGTCTTCAGCACTGTAAATATTGATATAACTTTGCTTTGCATAGGATTTTAAACTCAAAGGAAATATGCAAGATTGAAGTAGTAGCAGCATGAGCCAGATACAAGTTACTAAAGAATTCTGTGCCTGAGAACAAAATCTGACATACAGAGTTGAGTGACATCCTTCTTTAAAATTCTAAGAATAGTTATTATATTTCCAAGGCTAAAAAGCAGTTTCCTATGGTTCCAAGGTAGTAAATTTCCATGGTGATCACTGAGGAATTATAGAGGCAGATACTGTTTAGTTAATGATGACAAATGCATTCTCATTTTAGCATTTATTTTAAAATAAACCAATGACTCTATTGATTGGAGTTTATTATTTTTAATAACATTTACTTGTGGGAAAAAGGTAGAATTTCTCCAAAATATCTTACAGAAAAGGAAAAAAAGCCAAGAAAAAAGAGAGAAAAATCCATGTAACATCTGTCTCCCAAACAATAGGTGATTATATTCCAAATTGTTTTCCAAGAGTTACTGAATTTGGTAGCCTATGAATATATATTATGAGATATATGAGAAGGTTTTGTTTATTATTACAAGAAAATATCCCATGTAAACTTTTCCAGGTATGAAAAAAATGAGATGGGATTTCTGGAAAATTTAAACTTTCATTCTCCACCTCACTGTTCTTGTCTATAATCAATGTGGCCCAAACTCAAAAGAAAAATCTATGTTTTAATTTATAAAGTAAATTTTACAGCAAGAATACTGAATACAGTGGGATCTATTGATGCTTGGCTAACCTTAACTCTCATCACTGAAACATATTGGCAATTTTTTTTCCTTATTTAGAGTAAACACGAGGTTTAAAATGATTAAGTACCTTGCCTAAGGTCACAGAACAAGTGGTTAGAAAAACTTAAATGAAAATATAAAAGTAATTTAAGCATATCTAACAGTGAAGATTATAATTTATAATACACAAATCATTTGAACGTGTCTTTCCTGCTGGGGGGCATTTGAAAAAAAAAGACAAGGGAAAGTATAATCAAATTATCTATTTAAACTACCTTGCCCTAGAGAGTATATGAATTTAATAACCTAATAGCAGGTCCAGTGGAAAATATGATCTATAATTTTTATAATGGAGAATCATTGCTGTTTTATTTTATGCTACTCAGTGTAAAAGACAAAAATTGGAATAGAAAATAAACATAACAATATATTTGTCTACTGATATTTCTGTAGGAGGCATTTATTATTCCTTTTAAATTCATACATGAATCTGTTAGAGCAGAAGAATATCCTGATGTTCCTGTGAGAGTTAAATGTTAAACCTTGCTTATAGGGTTTTACTACTAGCATACAGCATCTTACTTTATTTACATGAAATGCTAATATTCCATTTTTTCTATGGTTATTTCTTCTACCTCTTTTATAAGATTATTTATTTCCCCTTGTTCCTTAAATATTCCTGTATTCAGGTATTAATTGTTAGTTTTGAATAATTTCAATTTTAACTTACTTTTTTTTCACAACAAGAAGGAATATATCAATCTCTTAAATTTCAAAAACTTAGTGCAAGTTTCATTTCATTTGAGAAATACAACATGTAAGATTAGTAAAAAATAAGTTAAATTAAATGAAGTCTCTACCATCATAGTAAAATTGAAAATTGTTTACTCTAGATATACTAATAATATTCTTCAAGGGAATCACTTAAATGGTGATAAATCAAAGATGTCACATAAATAAGTTTCTCATTTATATCTTTAGCTAAAGCAACACTTGTGAAAAATTAAGGATGTCACAGAAGTGTGTTCCCTGTTGATATCATCACTAAGAACAATTTGGAAATCACATATCAACTGTTCCCAAGCCATCAAATTTCTGGAACATACATAGCATTATAGAAGAAGTAACTGGGAGATGTACATAGGAGCTGATGAAGGTCAAGTTTCAGGAACTGAGTTGTATGATCCTTTTCAAAGGTATTGGGGAAGAGACAGTTGTATGACCATTCTCTAAGCCTTTATTTTTACATAGTCCAATGTATACCTAGTTTTCAATGTCTGATACCTTGGGATTATTTTCCTTAAAGGAGAGCTTCAAAATTGGATTAAATTCAGCCCCACAAAATCCAGTTCCACACTTGCATCCTTCATATATAACCTGGGATATAAAATTAACATGGTACAAAAATATCACAAGAAAATTATATACTCTTTTTTTACTCTTATTTATTAATTTGTTCTTTTTAGTTATACATGACAGTAGAGTGTATTTTTACATATTACACATACATAGAATATAACTTCCCTGTCTTGTGGTTGTACATGATGCAGTGTTACACTGGGTGTGTATTCATATATGAACATAGGAAACTTATGTATAATTCATTCTACTGTCTTTCCTATTCCCATCCTTGCTCCATTCCCTTCATTCCCCTTTGTTTAATCCAAAGTACTTCTATTCTTTCTTACCCTTGCTCCCCTTTATTGTGTATTAGCATCCACATATCAAAGAGAAGATTCAGCATTTAGTTTTTTGGAATTGGCTTGTTTCACTTACATGATAGTCTGCAGTTCCATCCATTTACCTGCACATGCCATAATTTCATTTCTGTTTATGGCTGAGAAATATTTGGTTGTGCATACATACAACATTTTCTTTATCCATTCATTTGTCAAAGGGCACCGAGGTTGGTTCCATAGTTTAGCTAATGTAATTTGAGCTGCTATAGACATTGATGTGGTTGAGTCACTATAGTATGGCAATTTTAAGTCCTTTGGAAATAAACTGAGGAGTGAGATAACTGGGTCAAATGGTGGCTCCATTCCAAGTTTTCTGAGGAATTTCCATATTGTTTCTACAGTAGTTGTACCAATTTGCAATTCTGCCAGCACTGTGGGAGAGTACCTTTTTCACCACATCCTCACCAACATTTATTGTTGCTTGTATTCTTAATAATTGCCATTCTGATTGGAGTGAGCTAATCTCCGCATTGTTTTTAACTTGAATTTGTTTAATTGCTAGTGATGTTGAACATTTTTTCATATATTTGTTGACAGATCATATTTCTTCTGGAAATTCCCTGATCTTCATTTCCTTTGCCCATTTATTGTTTTTTGCTGTTGTTGTTGTTGTTGTTTGTTTGGTTGGCTTTTTGGTATTAAGTTTTTTGAGTTGTTTATATATTCTGGAGATTAAGGTTTTATCTGAGATGCAGATAGCAAAGATTTTCTCCCATTCTGTAGGCTCTCTGTTCATGCTCTTGTTGTTTCCTTTAATGTGAATAAGCTTTTTAGCTTGGTACATCCCATTTATTGATTCTTGATTTTACTTCTTGTCATTTAGAAGTCTTGTTGAGGAATTTGGTTCCTAAGCCAACATGATGAAGATTTGGGCCTAATTTTTGTTCTAGTTGGTGCAGAGTCTCTGGTCTAATGCCTAGGTTCTTGATTCACTTTGAGTTGACTTTTGTGCGGGATGAGAAATAGAGGTTTCATTTCATTTTGCTGCATTTGGATTTCAAGTTTTCCCAGCACTGTTTGTTGAAGAGGCTATCTTTCTCCAATGTATGTTTATGGCATCTTTGTCTAGTTTCGGAGACTGAATTTATGTGGGTTTGTCTCTGTGTCTTCTATTCTGTACCAGTGGTTTTAATGATTGCTTTGGTACCAATGCCATGTTTTGTTTTTCTTTTTACTATAGTTCTGTAGTGAGACACATACACTCTTGTCAGTGCAAAAGGCATTAATACTCACTTATTCAATCTCAATAAAATACTCTAAACTTCTTAAATTGTGCAATTATGTTACTATTTAAATTACTAAGACACAACTATTTGGTGCTGTTTAAGAAACATCCTTAAAATGCTAAAGCCACTTTATATTTAAAGTTTAATTTAAATAAAGTAAAATGTCCCCATATTTAGAAGTACATTTCCATAATTGTTAACAAATATAGACACTTGCGCAAATGAAATTAAGATGTGTAGATAAAGTACTTACAGGATGAGTAAGGAACTTTGTAGAACTGTTTGCCAAAGAAACTCCTAAAAAAATATTTTTAAAGATTTTTAAAGTCTCTTTAATTGTACAAAAGTCATAAAGCCAATGGAGAAATATTCATTTAAGAAAATCGACTAAAATTCAGTAATCACAAGTCTGTACTCCTTACATCTCCAAGCTTAGCTAGACAAAACTCCATTCCAGACTGAAGGAACAAAAACACAAGACTCCTCATCTTGTCCCTGTCAGAAAACTACCTTCCATTCTAGGAGGGACAGGAAGTCAGCATTTCTCATCCTACACATCAGGGATCTGTTGCTAAGATTGCTGTGAGTGAGTACAGTGAAGAAGTGGACATTTCTTTCATTCACTCAATACTGAACCCGTACATGAAGATTTACCTTTTGTGCAGCAATACTGAAGTCATGATCTTCCACGTCCTGACTCTTGGCAGTTCGTGGAGTGGATGTTCCGTATGTTGAGAGGCAAGCTGAAGAGAACTGGAACTTCGGGCCCCTCATCCATCAATCAGTCAGGAATGAAAGCCAGATGTGTCACTCAGAGAGAAACACACCACTATTCCTGCTCCTAGCACCAGAGCTATGACTCAGGGAATTTACCGGGGGAGAGAAGCAGCCTTCAAAACAGATACTTTCAAATAGTGTGCAGAAGGAACTAATTTCATTTGCAATTGAGATAGGCCTAAGGGAGTTTTCAAAAACAGGCACAACTTTGGCAATAATTTGAAGAAATTGGTAGTTTCATTGATAATATAGGTTAAACGATAAGCTGATTAGTTTGCTGGGGGGAAAAAACAGGGAAAGATACACAGGAATAGCCCTCCTCAAGTCAAGATAAATCTCAGACTTTAATATCAGAATCTATTACTTCAAAAGAACTTGAATTCAACTGCATTATTCTATGGAGCAATTAATGCTCTAGGACATTATTGAAAATCATAGAGCAAACAGCCAGCAATTAATGGAACATAACAGGTGACTATTTACAGGGAAAGGCACAGGGCATAACTAAGCTGTGCACCTGGAGAAACATACAGCAGGGGGATACAAACCTTTATAAATAATACAGTCACTCACTAAACAAGCAGGAGGATACTAATATAAGCCAGAGGCGGGGGGTGGGGGTAGCCATGTATTTTCAAACAACTGAAGGAAACCATGGTTAAAAAGTGAAAGAATGAGCCTGGTGTGGTAGTGCATGCCTATAATCCCAGCAATTCACAGAGGAGAGGTTGAGATAGGAGGATCATGAGTTCAAATCCAGCCTCTGCAACAGCAAGGCACTAACAACTCAGTGAGACCCTGTCTCTAAATAAAATACAAAATAGAGCTATGGATGTGACTCAGTGGTCAAGTGTCCCTGAGTTCAATCTCTAGCACCAAAAAAGTTCTGTCAAATAAAGGATATTAATGAAGAGCTAGAATTACAAAAATGCAGAAATTTAAGAATTTAAGATCTGAATAGATCCTTACCCAAACTTAAACAAAAGTGTGACCAAAAGAGTTCAGTAATAGTTTCAACGGACAGAGAAAATATTTAATACATTTGAAGGTAGATTGATAGAACATTTGAAAGTCATCAGAAATAAGTGAAAAATATGAATGAATAGAATTTAAGAAAATTATGAGACATCATTAATACACAAAAACACAAATATTGGGAATGCCAGAGGACAGAAGAGAAAGGTCAAGGAAGATAAATAAAGGAATAAAGAGATAAAAAACTTCCCAAATTTATTGAGATACAAAAAATGCATCCAAATACACATACTGTTAAGATAACACTACTTTCTCAATTGATCTATGGGTTCAACATAATGCATATCAGAATATCAACTGTTCTCTTTGTAGAAATTAATTCATATAAAAATGTAAGCATTCATAGTAAGGCAAAACAGTCTTTAAAAAGAAACACTGTATTGGAAGATTTACACTTCCTGATATCAAATCTTACTACAAGGCAACAATAATCAGGAAAGTGTGGTACTGGGAATAGGACAGACCTATAGATCAATGGAATAGAACTGAGACCCAAGAAATAAGCTCTTGGATCTACAGTCAATTGATTTTTGACAAAGGTGACAATATCATTTCCTAGGAAAAGAACAGTGGATGCATACATGCAAAAGAGTGAAGTTCAGCCTTCAGATACACTGTATGCAAAAATTACTGCAAAGTATGCCATCAAGTACAGGTTAAGAACAAGTGCGATTACGAGAAGAAAACACAGGCATGAAACATCAAGATTCCACATTTGTCCCTGAAGACTTAAATAGTGTACTAAAAGTCTGAATAGAAAGAAAATAAATAAATTCAACTTTATGAAATTAAAACCTTTTATCTTTCAAAGGACACTATTAGGAATGAAAAGGTAATCAAGATTAGGAGAAAATAAATGCCAATTGTGTAGCTAATAAACAGCTTGTATTCAGAACAAGTTAAAAAAAATTACAACTCAGTAAAAAAAATAAAGAAAAAAAAAACAGTGAACGGGTTAAACAATGTACAATGGTCTGAATAGATCCTTACCCAAATAAGATATGCAAATGACTTATAAGCAAATCAAATCCAATGTGAGATATCACTTCACATCAGTAGGATGGTTATGATGTGCAGGGCTGGGATTGTGGCTCAGCGGTAGAGTGCTCGCCTAGCAGGTGCCACGTCCTGGATTTGATCCTCAGCACCACATAAAATAAAAGTAAATAAAATAAAGCTATTGTGTTCAACTATAACTAAAACATAAATATTTTTAAAAAGGGTGGTTATAATGTATAAAGAAAACAACAAGTATTGGAGAGAAGATGGAAAATTGGAAACCTCCTGCACTGCTGGTGGCCAGGTAAAATGTGGTAAGCAATTTGGAAAACCTTCTAGTGTCATGCATAACTGCCACTTGGAAAACAATCCAAAGCTCATTAAATTATGAGTTTATAAACAAAATGTGGTTATTTTAGTCAACTTGGGCTGCTATAACACAGCACCATAGACTGCATGGTTTAGTGAAAATGAATATTTTTGCACTTCACACAGATGAGATGCCATCTTGGTTGGGTTTGCTGAAGGCTCCCTTCCTGGCATGCAGGCAGCTGCCTTCCTGCTGTGTGATCACATGCCCTAGTCTCCATCAAGGTATATGGAGAGAGAAAGAGAGAGAGAGACCACATAGTCTTTCTTCATCTATGGTATAGACATACTTTACATGGTAAATTACATTCTCTTTTTGTGTGTGTGAGGGAGGAAGTACTGGGGATTGAACTCAGGGGCACTTGCTTATTGAGTCACATCTCCAGCTCTATTTTGTATTTTATTTAGAGATAGGATATCACTGAGTTGCTTATTACCTCACTTTTGCTGAGGATGGGTTTGAACTTTCCATCATCCTGCTGCAGCCCCCCCCCACCAGCTGCTGGGATTATAGTTGTGTGATGCCACACCCAGATGTAAATTACATTCTAATCCTCATTTTGTATTGGAAAATAGTTTCTTTATAGCAATGGTTGGTCTAATACATAGATTACATTAGTATAAATAAACATAGTGAAGTTCCAATATTTTTTCTTTTTTTATTAATTAATTAGTTTATTTTAATTAGGTATATATGACAGGAGAATGCATTTTGATTCATTGTACACAATTGCAGCATAACTTTTCACTTCTCTGGTTGTACACGATGTAGCATTGCACCCTAAATGCAGTCATACATGTACCTAGGGTAATGATGTCCTTGTCATTCCACCATCCTTCCTGCCCCCACGTCCACTTCCCACCCTTCCCTCCCTTTTGCTCCATCAAAGTTTCTCCATTTTAACCTAATACTGGTTTTTATCAAGAACGGGAATTAAAATCTTTACATGATATGATGATCAAATAATAGGAAAAATGAGAAGTGTTTAAAATATGTGGATAAGAAAATATGTGGATAAAAATATATGTGTGTGTATGTATATATATGTATATATGTATATGTATATTTATAAGTACATACACACAAAAAAGTACATACACATAAAAAAGAATGAAATCACGGCATTTTCTGGTAAATGGATGGAACAGGCAAATATCATGCTAAGTGAAATAATCCAGTCCCAAAAAACCAAAACGCAGAATATGCTCTCTGATATGTAAATGCTAACCCACAACAAGGGAGGCGAAGATTAGAAGTTAATTGGATTAGACAAAAGGGAATGAAGGGAAGGGGTAGAGGATGGGAATAGAAAAGACAGTAGAAAAAATCAAACATAATTTTCCTATCCTTACATGTGAAAAGACCACCAATATAACTACACATCATATACAATCACAATAATGGGATCCTAATTGGAACAAGTTATACTTATTCTATGTGTTATATATATTCTATGTCAAAATATATTCTACTGCCATATATACCTAGAAAGAACAAATAAATGAAAAAATAAAATATGTGAATAAAGTTTATTTATATCTGTATACTGGAAAGCAATTTTAATCTCCTTAATGTTATCCTTGTGGGATTTGATATATTAATCATTCATCTCTTTTATATCTGCAGTGTGTTCTGTATTATTTCTTCCTTCTCAGTTCACTTTAACATATAAGCAATGTTCTTCAGCAACAATAATAATATTTACAATTATTACATTAAACTTTGTCTTTGCCCCAGATACAGATACATAAATGTATCACCTATTAATTTTTTTAATTGTTATTGTCAAATTTGTAACAAGATTATTCACTTTATTCCCTTCATCTCTCAGTTGTTGAAATATATTACCTCCAATTATCATTCAAATCAGAGTTTTCTGGAAAAGTTCACCTATGTTCTCTGTAACAGCAAACCCTTTCTTGCTTCTCATATGTAATATATATATATATATATATATAT
>NW_025999968.1:30804842-30811175 GCF_001458135.2 Marmota marmota marmota | reverse complement strand
ATATATATATATATATATATATATATATATATATATATATATATATATATATATATGTAATATTCCACAGTATAGTTTTAATTATTTTAATTCTAAATAAAAATATTTTTGTGGCATGTAACATGATGTTTTGATTCATGTATATACATTGTAGAATGGCAAAACCAAGTAAATCAACATATCTTTTAACTGACATACCTTTTTACAGTGAGAAAACTTAAATCTATTCCCTAGAAATACCTTAGCATTTAATGCATGGTTATTAACATAGTCACCATGTTGGCAAAAGTATGTCCTGTGCTTATTCCTTTTATTTCACTGAAATTTTGCATTCTTTAATCAAAATCTCCCCAAGTCCCCTCTCCTAGCTCTTGGTTACCATGTTTCTTCTCTCTATTAGTTTGAGTTTTTGAAGAGTCCATAGGTCAGTGATGCTATGTGATTTTTGTCTTTCTGTGCTTGAATTATTTCACTTATCATAATATCCTCCATGTTAAGCCACTCTGTCATAAATAACAGGTTTTGTTATGTGTATATATTACATTGTCTTTATCCCTTCATCTGTGGATGGACACATTGATACTGTCTCTTGGCTATTGTGAATAATCTTGCTATAAATCTGGGAGTGTAGGTATCTCTTCCACCTATTGCTCTCATTTCCTTTTGGCATATATCCAGTATTAGGAATTCTAGATCTTAGAGAATTTTATTTTTAATTTTTTTGAGAATTGTCCATATTGTTTTCCAAATGGATATATTAATTGACATTTTCAATGGTGCACAATGGTTCCTTTTATCTCTATGTCTTCTTCAATACTTGTTATCTCTTATTGTTTTCACAATTGCCATTCTAACAAATATGAGATGATATTGTACTCCAGTATTATTAGAATTTCCCTGATGCTTAGTTAGATTGACATTTGTTTTTCATAACCTGTTTGCCATTTGTATGTTTTCTACATACAATGGATACCCATTCTTCAATTAGTTCCCAGCCAAGGATTTAACCCAGTAGAAGTATTAGTCCTTGATCATTTCTGTCCAGTACAGGGTAATCCCTGCACTGGAGTTTTTGGTTATAGTATTTGAAACTTTTTCTCAAAGCTTCACTGAAGTGCCAACTTTTTCCTAACCCATCTCCTTTTTGCTTCCTGTATTTCCCAGAGCTCAGGTCAACATTGCAGGCTAATGCACTTTGTCTTGCTACTCCAGATTCCTCCACTCTTCATTTTTCACAGGTTGAGATGGTTAATTTTATATGTCACCTTGACTGGGCAAAGGGATGCCAAGAAAGCCTGTAAAATATTATTTCTGGACATGATACTAATAAAAGCTAATCTTTCCAGGCTAATCTTTCCAACAGAATACACACATATCATCGTCATATTTATTGTACTGTTAATCCTATTTCTCTTGAGAATCCTAGTACACAGGTATTATCCCCAGCATATCTCTTGAATTTCTGGGTTCGTTTTGGTATTTACTTTATTAAGCTCCCAGACTGACGTAAAAGACTTTAAAAAAAAACTTTTTTAAGGCTAACGTACTCACATAATTTTGAGGCTAACACTTATATATTTTTAAGTTATATTTTAAATACTTGTATTGCACTTTTCACTAGAATGTGAGCTATGGTATTGCCATGGTATTGCTGTTATGGTATTGCTGTTAATCTCATTCATTTATTAACTGACTCATGGTAAGTATATGGTATTGCTGTTGATCTCACTCATTTTTTAACTAACTCATGATTTAAGTTGAGAGTGAAGTGCAGTATACCCACACACATGTTGTATATGTGCACACACACACAGATACACACACATACATACATATCTTGGTTAAAATAACATTTAGATTTTCATTCAGGGAAATTTTCTAAAACATCTGATATTTACATATTTCAAAAATAATTAATAACACATAAATTCTATTTGTACATGCCAAACTATTCATTAAAATTTTGTACTTTTAACTGAAAATATTCCACCTATGCATTTTCAAGGAATAAGATAATCATGACTTTTTCTTTTTCTTTTTCTTCACAGAGAACTAATACATTGAAATTGACAAAGTTCAAATGAATTAAAGTAGTGTTGAAAGATATAGGTTAGCAGTAGTATAGTTTTATATTACAATTGATTTTATTAACTAGCCATTGGGAGGTCTAGAGTAATTAATTAATGGAACTTAGGAGTCATACTGTAAACAATTAAGAGGTAGCTAGATTAAGAACATATAAGCTTGTAAAACAATATCACTGCAAAACTGTTTACTTAATATGACAGCTCTTAATACAAAAGAGTAATTTTCAAAACACAAATTCTGAACTAAAATGTATGTACAAATTAGTTTGCTAGTGTTCATAATTAAGAAAATAGTGTTTTATGGATCTAAATTAATTCAAAGTTAAAATAAAATTAACCAAGAATTACAATATTCACTTTAAAAATACCACCTACCTTTGGAAATTGGTAATTAATTTGCATTTCTATTTCTCAGCTTAAACCTTCAATAAATGTTATTTGAATTTATTCTCACTGTATTTATTTACATAATTTCTACAGATGCAAGATGCCACACCACATAGTTTCTGTATGATTTTTTGTTATTATTTCTGATAGGAGCTGTGAGTTTTGTTACCATGCTTTAGTTAAGAAATCTTGTAAATCTACTAATATTTTTCAATTTGCCACCGCAATTTTTATATCATTGTTGTTTATCAAGAAGCATAAAGAATAAAAACAAAACAAAAGACATCATATATCCTTAATGAATCTGGAAACTAATAAAAAAGAAAATGTAATTATACATAAAACGAAAACATGAAAAAATATATTCTCAAAATATATATTATCTAAACATCTATAAATACTTTATTCAGAAAAGAAAACATTGCATAACTTTTGGAAATATGATATATATGAGAATATGAAGATTTTATGGATAGTATTAGACAAGCACTGTACCATTGAGATACATACTCAGCCCATAGCTTGTTAGTTTGGATAGCAGAAAAACACATCCCTTCTACAAGAGATATCTAGTTCTAACCTCTGGAACCTGTGAGTGTTAAATTACATGACTTAGGGGAATTAAAGCTGCTGATAGAATTAGGTATGCTAAATAGCTGACCTTAAAGAGATTATCCTTAATTATGTGTGTCCAATGTAATCAGGAAGGTTCTTAAAACACAGAAGACAAAGTCAGAAGAAGCAGAGAGATGGACTGTGAGAAATATTGAAAAGATTATTACTAGTTTTGAAGATGAAAAGAGAAAGGGGGTAGTCTCTGGTAGTTTGAAAATGTAAAGAAATAGATTTTCTGCTACCTAGAGTCTCCAGAATGATGAATTCCTACTTTACCTTGACATAAGCTCATTGAGTTTGATTTTGAACTCCAGGCTTTCATAATTATATATAAAAAAATTTTATTGTTTTAAGGCATCAACTTTGCAATAATTTGTTATAGCAGTAAGAGGATCAAAAACTCTAGTCAAAAAATGAAATCTTATTAAACTGTGACAAAGTTTTTCTTCTATGATTGGCACAGAGAAAATAAATAATTACCTAGTGTGTGCATCAGAAAGGCATGTGTTACACTTGGGTGTATACAGATTGTCTGTGAAAAATTTCTGGAATATGTTGCAGCACGTATCAAAGGATTTAAAAATAGTGCTTCTTTCATTGATTTATTAATTCTAATGTCAGTTTTGTTTAACCTAAGAAAATAAAACTGGGAATTATCACTTTCATGAATATTCTTCTTGTTTCATAAACAAAACAAGATATTGGTTTAATAAGTGAAGATATAATCAATCAATGAAACATTATGCAGTCATTAAAATACAGTGTCTGTTTGAAGAATAAATATATCTTAACATAGAATGATAAAGACCAACACCTACGTTCTCAGGCTTCACCACCTTTCACTTCCACTACCAGCCTCTATGCCTAAGGGTTCTCTCTGAAGACAGGGAGGATCTCTGGCTGCTCCAGAGTCCTTATCCAGGGGAGACAACAAATGAACACCTGCAGGGAGCCACCATAGACCAATGACTAATGCCCAGGCTCTGATTCTTTTGGTGGAATAACAAAGGAGTGCTTTATACTGATGCTCACTGGTCACTGGCTCCAGAGTACGTGTTCTGTTTGTTGTACTTCCTCTCCTATCTCTTTTCCATTTCCAATTGGTATTTACCTCCTCCATAAACAGACACATAAACAAATCCTACTTAACAAAAAATATTAAGAAAGCACTACATGCATAATTATTTCTGCTTACATTAAAAACCTGAACATAAATAGAGGAAAAACTACCTAAGAATTTTAAGGAAAAGAGATCTCCTCTATGCTCTTAATTCTTATGTGGGCTTCTGGGGTGGAATCAGGACCCAATGATTGTAAGAAACAAGAAAGGAAAATCATTAAAGTTTTATTAAACTTACATAAATATGAGGATCTACAGAAGAGAACACAATTGAATAAATACAAAAGTATGATGCTTATATCTCTTTTTAAACAGAAGACAATTAATTTGTGAGTGACAAGACAAATGGATATCAGGACTTGGGTAGTAAATGCTAAGAGTGTTAGTAAGAAATACATGGGGTGGGAGATTGAAGCTAGTGGAAGATAAGTGTTACTTTCAGAATTTATGTATTCAGACTGTAGCCCCAGTTAGGGGTCTCTACTGATGAAAGTTATTTTACAGTCTTGGTATATGAAGAACTTCCCTCTCAAAGAATATTTACAGCTTGTTGCATGTAGGAAAGGACAGATCAAATGGCTCTTTCTGAAGATACAGTTCCTCAAGGAATTATAACTTAAAATAATCAATGTACATTTTGGCATATTTTCAGATGGCATATTTTTAATTCTTTCAGTATGTAGCTAGGTCAGGCATATGATGATCGGTGGGTTTAGTTTGTAGCAAAGTTCCTGAAATAATGATTAACAGGATTCCCTTCTAGATAGAGTTAACTGCCTAAGTCCTGGGTTCCAAGTAGCTGATGAGAAAAAAACATACACAGCTGGCCTCCTGGTCTTTCCAGGGCAGATATTCAGGAATACCTGATCTGACCCCTGAGTTCCAGCTCATTCTTTGGTCTGGGAAACTTTCCTCTCTCTGATATTTTGTAACATAATTTCTTTGTTCAAGTTAGACTTTAAATATTCTGTCCTACCTCTACTTCAGAAAAAAAAAAATTGGATGCATTTTTAATAAAATCTATCACTTGAGTGGTTTCTTGATTATGAATAGAGACTTAATAGAATCTGAGTTCAGGGAATCTTTCTCATCTACTCTTCAAAACTGGTGAGATAGGTGTCATACAAACAAAACATTCATCATTTTTACTGTTCAACAATTCATATCAGCACTTTAGAGACAGGTGTATTTTTAGCACTGTGTGGGTAAAAATTTCACTTGAAATGCCATAGCTTCAGGAATTCAGGGAAATATTAAATATAAAGTGAACATATTAAAAATGTCTCAGCATTGTCCCCAGTTTCCCCTGATCTAAATGAAGACACCAGATCTCAGTGAAAAAAAAAAAAAAGAGAGAGAGAGAGAGAGAGAGCCAAAGTATTCACAGGGGTCATAATCTCTAGAAAAGTTGAGAATCTTTGCTTACAGAACTTTCAATTCAGGCATCTTTTCTATTGCAGAAAGGAAGGAATCCTATGTATGTTTCATAGTCATGTAAAACATACTTGTAGTTTTTTTCATGATTCCCTAAAATTGGAACTATTTTATAGAAGAAAAATGTGATGAATAGAGTTGCGAAAAAATTATTTACCTATAATCCTAGCAACTCGGAGGCTGAGACAGGAGGATCCCGAGTTCCATCCCAGCCTCAGCAACTTAGTGAGGCTCTGAGCAACTCAGCAAGACCCTGTCTTCTAATAAAATATAAAAAGGGCTAGAAATGAACTTTCTTTCTATGAAAGAGTTGAAACATTAAATGGGCCAATGTTAATATTAAATTAATAGTTTAACACAAATTTGCTGAGTGTCCACTATGTACCAATTATTGTTTCACACTCTGTAGGTATAATAGTATACATAACACATATAAAATCTATAACCTAACATACAGTTATATTCTAGAATTTTCTTTTTAGCATAAAATAATTAAATGTGAATTATAAAAGCCCATTATTTATTACATGCTACATAAAAAATCTATGATTTATTCTTTGGAGTACATTTCAGAGTACATTTTGTTAACCAGGATAAATTACTTTGCAACATTGCTGTTATTAAATGTACATTGTTCCTTTCTTCTTCCTCTCCCTCCCTCCCTCTCTCTCTCTCTCTCTCTCTCTCTCT
>NW_025999968.1:30739958-30804823 GCF_001458135.2 Marmota marmota marmota | reverse complement strand
ATATATATAAATTTCAAGTCAGGAGGTATACTGTACTGTGACATTTTCAATATTTTTTTGTTTCGTTTTTTCTTTCCTGTCCTTTATATGTGACTGTCTAACCTATACTATATTATCTATTCTATGGATATACAGAATGAGGTATGTTAGATTTGTCAGTCATCCTTCATTCTAATAGACTATGGGTTTTTTATTTCAAACAAATTAATTGTAAAATAATTTCAACTGTTTAGATGTGATTTTATTTGCTTCAATAAGGGAAGACGAGGAATATGTTGACACTGCATGCTATTTTGTTTAAGTAGATATATTTTAAACAAATTAGTACTAGACCACAAGCAACTACAGACAGAGGAAATGAAGGAGTGGGAAAGGCCTCCCAGGGAGTCAGCGGTTCACATGGGATATGTTGTCTATCTATGCTAATGGCTAAGCAGAAGGTAAATCTTTAAGAGAGAAAAGAAAATTTTATGGGGGCTCGAAAACAAATTCTACAATATTAAGCATAAATAGTACAACCAGAATACTAGATATCTAAAACAATGCGTAAAAAAATTCAGCAATTACTTACTGAATGCCAGTCAGACACCAAACCTTGTGTCAGGTTTTGTCATGGAGTGGAGGTTAAAACAGTCCAGACTTGGTTCCTTTTCTTGTTAAGTTTATAGTTCAGTGGGGGATTTTAATTTTAAACATGTGTGTATAAATAATATTATAAGTTATTTTAAAGGCTGCAAATGTTACAGGAAAATTAATGTAATAATTTAATGTACTTTGGGGGCAATAAAAGTCACCCTCCAATTGATATTAAATCTGAGCTCTAAAGGACTGGGAGGAAGAAGGCTCTGAGAGCAAAAATCTCTTAGTTCATTCTGGGAAATAATAGATGGACAGTGGACTTTGACCCTAGCAAGCATGGAAGGAGGTAGATAATTTTCAACATTTTGTAGGCTATCTCTTAATTTTGTATTTTATACTATGCGCAATGAAAATCATTCAAAAATTAGACAACCAGAAAACATAAAAGTCAAATTTTACAAAGTTCATATTAGCTTTCTATGACAATACTTAGGGGATGGGAGCCCAGGGTGGATAGTTGAAGGTAGATGAAAAACAATAAATGATGGTGATTGATAGCAAAAAATAGGGAACTATGGAAGAAACATGTATCTGTATCTACACACACACACACACACACAATTGAATGAATCAACTAAACTGGGTAATTTGGAGGATAGAAAAAAGAGAGATGTCAATGAATATTCTTGTTTTCCCAGTTAATCTGGAGAGAATCAGGGGAGAGCTTAAGAGAAAGAATTGGCCTATTTTGTCAAACCATGAATCATTTAAAAAAAACATAGAATGGTCCAAAAGGGGGAAAAATGATGTTTGAGATTAATGTGTTCATATGATTAAAAACAGAAAAGAAAGTCAGTATAATAGAGAATTTTATCAAACATACGATTTGAAAATATTCCTGCATCACTGTTATTTTAAAGTGACTTTATGACATGATTTTTTGACAATTTTGATACTGAAACTTTTCATATTTTTCTATGACATTACCTATTGGTATATGTTTTGGTATAAGATTGTCAAAATAACAAACACATGAAAAAGTGTGAAAAATTGAAATGACAAGATTGTGGAAGTAGCTTTAACATGGTGATGTGCTGAATCTAGGGACTCAGATGCATTCTGAGTTTTGATGTAGTAAAATTAAATCAATGCCAGACAATGACCAATCTGTCTGACTATCCAATGTACCTAGCATGCAACACTAGATTTCATCAGCACAAACAAGGAACATGTCACTATGGCTGTCAGAAACATAAAGAGGAAAACAGAAATCAGTTGCACACAAGCTGGTTCTCAGAATTAAGAACATAAACTCCCAAATGTAGAGACTATCAGTGTTTGCAACTTTTGTCTATTACAACTGTATAATACAACTGAGTCATCTGGCAACATCAATGTTTTATTGAACAACTTGATTCGTATACCTTTAGAGTAGTACATATGCATTTATATTTATGTGTATTTAGTTTTTTTATACTTCCTCCAAAGATGTTCTCACCCTGTTCCCTGGAGCCTGTATGTAACCTTAGATGTAGAAAGAAACTTGAAGATGTGACTACATTAAAGAGTTGACATTGAAGAAAAAAAAGAGAGAGAGATGGCATTGAGAGTGGTAGATTTCCCTGTATCACAAGCAATCACAAGCATCCATATAAGAGGAAGGGAGGAGGATCATAAAGTCTTATGTAAGATAGACTCATAGGTTGGTGCAATGCATGGATGGACCCAAGAGCCAAGGAATAAAAGTGGCCTCTAAAAGCTGACAAAGATAAGGAAATAGATTCTTCCGTGACATCTCCAGAAAATGCACCCTCCTCATCCTCTTTACTCTAAGTCTCTTACCTTTGAAATTAAAAAAATCAATTGATATGATTTTAAGCCATGAAATTTGTGGTCATTTGTTATAGTTGCAATAGGAAACTGAGGTAATTAATAATGTCAAGCCTTGCACTTTGTCACCTAGGAGTCATTTTCTTACTGAGAGTGTAAACCATTTGAATACTAGTGCTGTCATGATTTTCTGGGTAATTTATTATGGAATTCACTTGTCATATAGTCTCTGATATTGCTGAAATGTCAATTTGAATTAAATATTAACTTTGGGGGGATAATTTTTTAAAAATATTTTTTCAGTTGTCAATCGACCTTTATTTATATGGGGTACTGAGAATCAAATCCAGTTCCTCATGCATGCAAGGCAAGGCTCTACCACTGAGCTACAATCCCAGCCCGTGGAGGGATAGTTTTAACGTGTTATTTGTTTAAACTATTTTTCCCCATTTTCCCATTCATTTCTAAAACTCAGTGAAATAATGCAGCTATGATGGTGTGACATTATTTGCAATGTAAAGCCAAAAAAATAGATTAAAATGATTCATATTTTTTCTTATGAAAGCATGAGACCATAATGTAGAAACACTAGCAAAAGATTTGCTACTTTTGACAGGCTAAGAATTTAATTTTCAACAAAAGTATATTCCCAAGATTCACTTTTGTTTTCTAATAAAATCTCAATTTCTAGGGATATTGAAATGTAAACAGGAAATAGG
Source organism: Marmota marmota marmota (assembly GCF_001458135.2). Classification (NCBI taxonomy): domain Eukaryota; kingdom Metazoa; phylum Chordata; class Mammalia; order Rodentia; family Sciuridae; genus Marmota; species Marmota marmota. Next base: position 30,801,695 of record NW_025999968.1, on the reverse strand, counting down.
CTTCAGCCTTAGGTCAGATCTACATGACACAATATACTTATTTACACCACATATTTCACAATTGTTATGTTTAAACTGAATAATCATCTCCCCCATTTCTTCTAAGGAGTTGACACAGCTTTGATATGTGCAACACTTTTATTTTTTCCTTTTAGGGATACTAAATATGAGTGAGGAGACATGTGCCAAAAATGATGGACACCAGAAACAATCTTGAGCTAGGAAATAGCATGAGGAAATTGAAACGTTTGAAAAATAGGTTACATTGGATGAAGAAGGGGGTAAAAAAAGAGATACACTGTATTTTAGTTAGCTATCACCAGTCTTCCTACATTTTGTTTCCCATCAAATACTTCAGGTGTTTTTTTTGTTGTTGTTGTTTTTTCTTTTTTTTTTTTTTAGAAAATAATACAAGCAAGTAACAAAAGCAACAACAGCAGAAAAATTTTAAAAAGCAGAAAAATCATTTATGTATCTCAACATCACAAAATAAATTTCACTTGGTTAAATTTGATTACATTAACAGGAATTAAAATTATTGCAATTGTGATAATAATGAGGAGGCAGCCATACCAAGAATGAGTTGTGAACCAGAGAAGACAAGGCATGAAACTCTAATCTAGAAAAATATAGTTCAGGAACTGGTGGAAAAATTCCGGTTAATTTTATTACAAAATTAAAGTCAGCATTAACTAAAAGTGAGCTAAGAAAATTGATAAATAAGGTGATTTATATTGATTGATAGTTTTAAAAAATTCTTGTTCATTCACACACTTAAAAAATATTTATTGAGTGTTAAATATGTGCCATAAAATATTCAAAACATTATGAAAACAGCATTGAATTAAATAAACATTATGTATGTGCTTGTGCAACTTACCAGCTTGATAGTATTAAAGAGTCTAGAAATACAGAAATAAGAAAACATATGTTGTGAAGGAAGTGAAGTAGGAAAAATGAATAGAAAATGTAAGAGTGTTGAAAAGGAGTTATTATTTTAGAGTTGTCAGAAAAAAATATCTCTGCTAACATTATTTCTGATAATGAATAGAAATATGACGGAAGTTTAAAGTATAGGGTATAGAAAATTGGGGAAAAATTAAAAGCCCATATAAATATGTGTGCAAAGGCCCTAAGGCAGAGTCCTGTAGGTGTTTTAACAGAGCATCTGTGAATGCAAAGTGGTTAGAGTAGAGAGAGGTGTGTCATGGGAGAAGCCCAGGTCAGAGAAGTAGTTATGAGAAAGTTGATAGAGTCCAGCAGAAAAAGACTGCAATTTTTATTTTAAGTGAGAAAGAATATAAATGGATTTCCTTGAGCAGTAGAGTCTCATGTAAACTATGTTTTGAAAGAATAATTCTAGATAAGCTGTGGTGAATAGATGGTGGAGGCTTACAGTAAAAGCAGGAAGCTCAGACAGCATTGCAGCAGTCTGGGTGGGAGACACTGGTGTCTGCATTAGTTTGCTAAGCTGCAGTAACAAAGTTCCCCAGACTGGTGGTTTGGCAGTAGAAATTTATTTTCTTAAACTCTGAAGGTTAAAAATCTGATATCAAGGTATTTATCTGCATGCTGTTTTCTACAATGGCCTTTCTCCTTGGATTGTAGATGGTTGCCTTCTTGCTGCGTTCTCACCTGAAATTTCTTCTTTTCCCCCACACTGCTACTGTCATTCTGTGTCCTAATCTCCTCCTCTTATAAGCACACTGGTCATAGTGGATTAGGGCCTAGGGAAAATGCCTCATTTTAATTTAATCACTCCTTTGAAGGACCAATAATCAATGTAGTTCTATTCTAAAGTGTAGGTGGTTAGTACTTTTAACATATAAGTTCTGGGAGGACATAGTTCATCCTGTATCAGTGTCTTAGTCTAAGGGGTTTGTAGGGGAAATGATGAGATATCAGATTTAAGTTAAATGTAGGAGAGACTATGAGATTTGCTGATGGATTAATCTTTGTCAAAAATAAATCTTCTGTTTTGGATCAAACCAATGAAAAAGCAAGTTGCTAGAAACTAGGATGTTGGAAAACCAAGAAGAATTCAGTTTATGATCTGGAATGGGTAGCAAAAAAATTTAATTATTAGCATGTAAATTTTGAAATGCCTCTTGGATTTCTCAATAAAAATTCTAACTAGACAACCAAATATTCAAGAAGCTTATCAGAGTCTCTGCTAGAATTAAAAATCAAAACTACACTGAAACTTCATCTCACTGCAATTAGAATGTAAAGCATCAAGGATACATGTAATAATAAACCCTGGTGAGGATGTGGCTAAAAGAGACACTCACATACTATTGATGGGATGGTAAATTAGTATAACCACTGTGGAAATCACTATGGAGATTTCTCAAACACTAGAAATGAAACCACTATATGACCTAGGTATAGCACTCCTTGACACTTATCCCAAAGAACTAATGTCAGCGTACTATAGTGATACATAGGTAGATATGTTTAAAGTAGAGAAATTCACACTAACCAAGCTGTGGAAGCAGACTTGGTATCCATCAATAGAATAATGGATAAAGAAAATGTAGTATGGATACATGATAAAGTTTTTGTTCAATCATGAAGAATAAAATTATGTCATTTGTGTGAAAATATCTAGAACTTGGGGACATCATATTAAGTGAAATAAGAAAATCAAGGGTTGCTTTCTCTCATAGAGAAAGGTAGAGAGAATAATAATTTTAAAATAAGTCAGGTAAGGGGAGGGAAAGAAGAGGGAGTCTTATGAAAATACAAAGGAGACCAGTAGAGTAGAGGAAGGGAACCACACGGAGGGCAGAGGGAAAAGAAAGAGAAGGTACTGGGTAATGAAGTTGACCAAATTGCTGTCCATGTGTGTACAAATATGACAGACTGAACCTCACCATTATGTGTAATTATTCCCCAATATTTTTTAATAAAGTCTTTCACTGCAATAGGCTTTGTATTGCCATAAGCTTAATGTGACAGATCATGCTTGAAATGAAGTTCAAGTGTGAGCAGAGTAAGATGGCCATTTTCAAGCTTGTCCAAGTAATTCACAGTGCACATGGATAGGGCTTTTTCCCTGAGATCTAACAGAACAATCCATATCTCTATATCCTTCTCTTCCTATTTTCCTGAAATATGCTAAGTTGTTCAATTAAGTCTAAAAAACAATATATTGCAGTAGTAACATCTTTATTTATATTTCCATCAAATATATTTATATTTCTGTTTTCTGCAGAGTTTTTACCTTACTTCAAAATTTAACTTTTCAGTGTTCATTCATTTATTTGATTATCTATCCTGGCATAAGTAACCTATCAAAGACTTCCCATGTGCCAGATACATTTCTTTATAAATTCTAATAAGATTAATGGTGCAGACACCAACAAGAAAGATGGCTTTTCTGAAATTGTAAGACTGCCCCCACTATTATTCCAGAAAGACAAAGAGCTAGAGTAGTAGGCGCCTTATGCTCTAGAAAGTTACATAGAAAATAGAAGAAAACACAAATGCATATTTATGAAAAACTGAAGAGATATATTGGGAACTCTCAGGGTTAGAGGGCATTAAGTCATTTAAATGAAAACTACAAGAAGATAGTATTTTAAATAGGGCTTTGGAAAAAAATATTTTAAAAGGAAAAAAGGCATTTACTATTAAAGGTAAACAGAAGGTCTAAGGTACTGGGTTAGGAAAATCCTTTTCATAAACTTTCCCCTCCTGTGGTCAGTATCTGTCCAACCACAGCAAATTTAATTTTTGAATTTTAATTCCAATTAAATATTTTTTAGGCCAAACCTCAGGAAGTCTTTTTCAAGTAATTTGAAAATATTTCTGGAAAGAAAACTTCTTGTTTAGAAAGACTAATTGTTCACAAGGGTTCCTAAGCAATTAATCTTACAATGCCAATTCTTTAAGAATAAATTGAATGCTTTAAAAGCTTCTTTTCACTTACTATATAATTTCAAATTTAATTGAGACAGCTACACTGAATAAAGCATTCTCAAACTTTAAAGATCATTCAACTGGCAAACTTGACTGTTTTTGAATTTGGGTGGTAGAATAAATATGTTCTAAAACATTTTTTTTTTTTTTTTTGCTTAAGTGATTGAGAAGTGTAGCACTCAACCTTAAGGAAATGTTACTCTTTAAACATTAGGTGGGTTTGAAAGTATCAAAAGTATCTGAGAATTTTAATACATATACACTCTACAATACTGATGTTTGCAGATTTTGTAAGATAGGAAATACACAATATATTTTGCAAAGTAAGTTAAAGAGATTATTGTGGCATTTTGGGATATGTTCTGGTTTAATGTTGTGGTTTAAAACAGCATTTACTTTAACAATGATTCCTCTGTTGGTCAACAAGGCCACAATAAATAAAAACATCAGTCCACAATAAGGAAAATCAATCAGACCTATGACATAGGGAGCCCTGGTACTAGTTTGTAAAGTTAGGGGACAAACATATATATATATATATATATATATATATATCTTTACCTTTAAACTTTTCTCTATTTAGGTATTATTAGTATTTTTAAGTATGTAAATTATCCTAATATAAGTATAATTAAGAAAAAATTATATTTATGATTAGAAGTAGGAAAATAATTAACACATAGATAAGAACATTTATTTGATGATTAAATTATTGGTATATTTTTTTCACAAAGGGACCAGAGGTTGTGTTATATAAATGTTAATAAAAAGTAGAGAAAATGGTTAAATTGTATTGAAAGTATCTGTGAATGTGGAGACCTGCTGTCTCTTTAAAATGCAATATTTTCTCATGTTTGGATGTGAACTTACATATATCATTATCTTTTTCCCTTTGTTTCCTGTTTACAAGATTTTCAAAACATGCCTAGTCTGTCCTTCAACTATTCAATGGGAACAAGCCATATGATCATTAATTAGCTCCCTGTCAGGCAGCTTATTTCAAGTGAAAATATTAAAATTATGTTTTGAAAGAGTATGTTCCACCCACCATATGTGTTGGTCTCAGAAGTAGGCAGCTTTCATCTTGATGGTGGTCAGATGAGCCTCTGTTAATCACATGGCACTTGTGGTGAGAAGAGGACCTCTGTTAATAACGTGCACTGGGCTCTTATATTCTTAGCAAAGGAAAAGATGCTGAATTTGTATTTTCCAAAATTACTTTAAAACTTGCATGTATTTAGTGACTAACTTGTAAATACAAAATATAATTCCACAGATGATTGGAATTAAATATATGATGAATTAAATATATCCCTGACCTTGGTGGTACAATACAATGCAGCAGATAGTCATGTAGAAAACTGAGACAGCCAGTTGATTAAATGACAGACACGAAGGTGTATGAGTGTGGATTGAATATGGGAGTATTCAGACTCATGATAAGAAACTTGGTATGGAGCCTAAGAAAACATTTAGTATTCTGTATTTCTTAACATTAAATATCCATAACCTTTTCCAGAGGGAGAATAAACTTATAGTATTGGCGTTGTTTAGAGATAATTTTGGACAATGTCCGAAAAATATTTGTCTATTTATTTAATTAGATTCATACATATTGAAGTAATCCTCCTCCTTTTCTTTTTAATTTTTTTTTCTAAGCAGTGTTTCAAACTAGAAATTCCTTTTGTGTTGGAAAATAGAAGAGCATGCTGGGTGAATGAAGCTATTTTAAAGTCCAAACCAGATGTGTGGTCAATCCAGAAGAGTTTCCAGTGGTTTTGAGAAAGCTTATATCATCTTTGAACACATGTACTAATAGGGGATCATTTATACTAGCAACTATAATATAGAGTGAAATCTTTGGTTGCTTCTTCTCTAAATCAAAATCTAACCTGAATGTTTAAAGCACTTGATTTGACAATTTTTTTTATGATTTAAGCAGCTTTAATTAAATGAAAAATTGTTCATTGCATTTAAAATTGATACTTTACATCACAAAATAGGCATACTGAATAAATAGACTTGCATAAAATTCTGTCCCAAATTGATACATTGATGAGATGAACTATAATATCAATACTAAACACAGGGTTCAGTTTTGCTAAAAATTACCAACTATCTGTTTTGTGGGTTTTTGTTGTTGTTGTTGTTTGTTAACATGTCCAGTATCTACCAGTACTGAGGAACAGGTATTCATTCAGATCAATAGCTTTGGATGGTGCTAATATAGCTACTTATGGGCCATCTTATATTTTGTAAGGATGTTTTTTATAACATTGCTAAATGTCTTGCAATAATCATGGAAGTCTATCTAAACAAAGGATTGCCCCACATCTTGACTGTGGCCAGACAATTTTGTTTGTGATTGCTTCATAAGATTGGAATATTTTTGAATTTATTATTACTTAATAACACTAGACTATACATATACATCCACAAATATGAACATTTTGCACTCCTTTAATAAATACAACTTTCTGATAACATACCAATAAATGTGCAATGATATATATTTTAAACTTACTTTTTGCTTAAATAATCCTTCAAGTTTATAATTATTTCATAAAGTTATGTTATCAACAAGAACAATTGATATTTGACTCATTGAAATAGCACATTAGCTACACTGGCAGCTATAGTAATGGGTATAAGCATTTTACTATCACAAATTTTATTACAGTATCCTGGAACATTTCCCTTTTGAAATTTATATTGTTTACTTTTCAAGTTTCCTCATTTTACTTTTTCGCTTTTATTTTATGGTTATAACATATCAATACAGGTTTTTAAAAATAATCTGTACATATTGATTTTGATATCTATGACTTTCAATTTAGGATTTGAATGGAGTACTGCAAAATATTTGTTACAGAAGGAGGGTAATATATCTTACAGAGCATAATCACTGATTGTCATTAGATCAAAGAATGTTACCTATTTCCAGTTGCACAGATATCACAGACTGACAGTACCAAGAGATTATTCAACCTCCCTTCTCCTCTCCAACCTACAATCCATTTAGAGAGAAAGATTCAAAGTCTTAGACTAAATTCCTATCTGGTAATGACTCAGAAATTTAAGATAGTGATAAGAATAGAAACTCTGTTAAATTCAGAGTGTTTTCCATTTAGACAGAAATGTGTAAATCTTATGGGTCAGAAACTTATTTATGTTAAGGAATTGGGGTATAGAGAAATTTGTCTAAATGGGATTATGAAAATGTTACCCTCTTGCCCCTACTTCTACAGTCAGATGCTTCACTACAGTAGGTCTTTATGCTTTTGTATATTTTTTCCTCTTTCTATTATGTAGTGGTAATGCCAAAAATACACATGATTACTGTGATAAGTCAAAGGCATAATAATTGTTATTATGGTTATTAGCTTTAAAGACTTTGATTCACATTCACAAGTACATAATAAACTCTACCAGTCACACATAAAACAAGTTGGAAATGATTTTCAAGCATGTGATCAAGTTAAACACACATTTCTGTGTTCTGATCAAAGAACTGAAATATCAAATAAATAGCAAACAAAAGTGGAAATCATGTGTTCATACATAAAAAGTAAATCTGTTTTCCATATATTATCATTTCATTTGGATTTTATTTCTAAAACTTCAATTTATCTTTCAATATTGTTATAGTTATTATAAACTGAACTGAATTATATGCACCTGTTATTTATAACATGTTGTTGAGTTAAAGCAATACTAATTTTTGTTTTGGTGAAAATGGCAGTGTTTTCCTTTTTTCTTATTTAAAAGGTGAATGTAGCTACACTTATAATTGAATAGTGGTAACAGAGAGATGGGAGAAGATTTATGTGATCACAAGCAAAAGGAAAGTATGAATGCAAAAATTTGGCTTAGTTCCATAATAGATTTCCAATTTTTTACTTGATTAGTTATAAGATAATTCTGAGTGGAAGTGATGAGTGCTTCATCTTCTAAAATAGATGTGAAAATGCTGATGAAATCTTTTTTTCAATATGAATATTGATACAAATATGGGAAAAATTTTTTAATATGTAAGGCACACAGAGCAAATAGGGAATTTAAGAATATTTTATGACTTTATATAAATCAGTTATAAAATGCTTTGATAATTGTTAATTTTTACAATATTTATTTTGAAATAATTCTAAAGAATAGAGAAGTTTCAAGCATGCATAAAGTGATGATAATAAAATTTTCATTTCAAAATAAATAAATTATGATGTTATATTTCAAATGCAGTTGTGCTGTTTTAATAACTTTTTAAGTAAAACAAAATACCATTATTGATTCCTCTTCTGGGCAAATACAGACACATTAATTTTCACCTATTTTGTCTGTTTACATCAAAAGAAAAAGACAAAAAAAGAATAACTGCCTACTATGAATTTGTTCACATATCCCACAGTGGGTGCTGGAGAAGTCAGTAACTTGGAAATCTCAATGGGCAGATGAATAAGAAGCCCCTTAAAACCTCTTCATTCTGTAGAAAAATATATCATAAAAATGGAATTTAGTAAGCCAGAGAACTTTTAGGAAATAACTACTCTTTTGCAATAAAATATTATAGAAAAAAAATGTATATATCAAAGAAAAAACTGTGATCTACTCCCATTACAATCACCAAGGACTGAATAAGGAACATATTTTTTTTCATTCTCAAAAAAGGCATCTCCTCTATCCCCATCCCACCACACTGATGTCCTGGTAAATAGAGTAGGCAGCTAGACTTTCACTTCACCTGACACAGGTCTCCTGGTCAGTGGTGTCAGAGGAGGCCTTCTGGGGAACAAATATAAGGCACTCCTCTCTGTTCCAGCCAGGGAGCCATTGGCAAAAGGCTACAGAGGAGATTGGAACTCCTACCTCTTCTCAGTCATGAGAAATCCTTTATCTCAAAATTGGGGCTCAGTGGAGAACTTGGGCTTCTATACCAATCTGTCAGTAACTAGATGCAACACTCCTCTTCTGCCTGAGTCTGGTTGGACTAACTCACTTAAAGCTGAAGACTTAAATACAATACAAAGTCATTTGACATAATACTTGCTTGTGCAGTTTCAATCAAAACTGCTTATTGTATCAAGAACTAACTGAATGCAAAAAAGATAATATTTGCCAAAACCAAGATGACAGATATTAGAATTATCTGACAATAATACCTATTTTTATTATTTAAAAACATTTTATTGAGTAGATTAAAGGTGTACAACATAATATTATATATATATATATATATATATATATATATATATATATGCCTGTGTGTGTATATATGTACATATATATAAAGGCTGCTGTGGAGAAACAAAACATTTCATCATCACAGATAGTTACACATATTTTCCTCTTGTGGAAAGAGTATCTATAATTTACTAATTATGCAAAACATCCTGAATACAATGCAGTATTATTAACTATAGTCCTTATGGTGTACATTTTATTTTTATATGTTTGTAAAGTTTAACTTTTATCTTTGCATGTTAACATTCCTCCCTTCCATTTTGTCCCGGTAACCACTGTTTGTCTTAATCTCTGTATATTTGTTAACCCCCTCGCCTCCCTCCCCCCCAGCTTTTTTGGATTCCACATAGAAGTGAGATCAAGCAGTACCATACTGCTTTGAATATTATAGATTTGTGATGCCTCCAACTTTGTCTTTCATTCTCAGAATTGATCTGGCTATGTGGGGGTTTTCAGTTTTCCTAATGTTTCTCACTTTTTTCTACTTATATGAAGAAAACCATCAGGATTTTGATTAAGGATTACATCAAATCTATATGGTATTATGAATGTTTTGGTAATTTAACTTTTTTCCATTCAATAAGCATGGACTGCATTTTATGTCTTATTCAATTTCTTTCATACATGTTTTACATTTCTCAGTGTATAACTCTTTTATTCTCATAGTTTATTCCTGAGTGTTTTGATTTCTTTTATATTAACATAAAGGGGAGGTTTTTTTTTTTTTTGTGTGTGTGTGTGTGTTTGTTTGTTTGTTGTTTCTCTGATAGCCTCTTATGTATGTAGAGAAATGTCCAGCAAATTCCACATTTATGTGTATGTAGAAAGTACCAAACAAAGATAAACAAATGAACAAATGAAAGGAAGACCAGAAGAGTAGAGGAAGGAGAATAGGGGGAGGGGGAAGAGGAAGGAAACAGGCCAGGGGCAGGGAAAAGGGACTGAAATGGAACAAATCAAACTGGATGAGCATATAATTTTTTTTCTAAATAAACCCAAGTATTTATAACTCTAATGCTCTAATAATAATTTGTGACCTAATTAAATAGTATTCTGAGGGAAATTTGTGGAATTAAATATGTGTAACAGAAAAAGTCTGGAATCATTAATCAAAGCTCTCATCTTAAGAACCTAGAAAATGGAGATCAACACAAACCCAAAGCAGTTAAAAGAAGAAAATAATAAAGATAAATACAAGAATTAATACACATAAAAACAAAAATAAAAATAAAAATAAATGTAACAAATGGATGGTTCTTGGAAAAGACAACAATTTTCTTTCTTTTTTTTAATATTTTATTTTATGTTTTTAGTTTTCGGCGGACACAACATCTTTGTTTGTATGTGGTGCTGAAGATTGAACCCTGGGCCACCCGCATGCCAGGCGAACAGGCTACCTCTTAAGTCACATCCCCAGCCCAAAGACAACAATTTTCAAATTCAAGAATGAACAAGGGCTATAACAACAGAAAGTGCATTACTCTAAATGTCATTAAGAGATTACTACACACATTCATTTAGCAGCTTATATGAAATAGACTAATTTCTCAATAAATTCAAATTACCCAAAGTCACCAAATATGTATACCATCTAGTATCTCTATAACTATTAAGGAAATTGAATGCATCATTTAAGCAACAACAAAACAAACTACACTAAAGGAAATATCTAGGCCCAGATGATTTTCCAAGAGAATTCTACAAAAAATTTAAAGAGAAACTAAAAAAAAAAATTATGTGTATTCTTCAAAAAAAAAATTAAAAAAATAATAATAATATGAGGAAATACTTTTGCCAACCTAAGTAACAATTAGAGATACTGTAAAAAAAGTATTTTGGGGAGTGTAGTAGCATTGTGATGACATATATATATATATATATATATATACACACACACACACACACACACACACACACACACACATACATAGTCAGGAAGCTGAGGCAAGCAAAAATTTTACACATGAAATGAGGAGGATTGCATAAATTATTCTGAAACAATAATTCTTGGCTGTAATAATTAATAGTGAGGGTAGCAGTAGTAAGAGGTTGAATAAACAGTTGCTGTGCAGATGTACTTATAGAAGTACATCTTATATAATTTTACTGTGGCCTTTGTGCAAGGTTGTATACAAAGAAAAATAGTGTGGAAATAGCATGTAAAGACTGGTAGAGACTTTTGCGATACTATCAGGCAACTGTGAGAACACTTTCTTCATAGCCTCTCAACTTCACTTATTTTCTTGATTGTATTGATACAAGCAACTGAATCTTGATTGAGGGAACTTTTGCTCTTTCACATTTGTTTTATGTATCTAGTACTACCTTGCTACAAAAATCAGAAAAAAACATAGTTTAAAAAAAAAGTAAAAGGGAAACTATAGACTAATAATTCTCATAAATTTATACACAAGATCCTTAGTCAAATATTTGCAAACAATTTTCATCAATATGTAATAAATACTAGAAAATATCATAAAGTGAGATTTACCTCAGGGATGTAAAACTCTCAATTTAAAAAACTAATTAATGCAATTTATATTAACAAGCTGAAAAGGAAAATTACATGATTCTCAATCAATTTACAACAGTATGTTACAAAATTCAACATACATTTTTGGTAAACATTCTTAGAAAAAAATAAAGCAGCACTTCCTTACCTTGATAATTTATAAAACCCTACAGCAAGCATTAACATAATGATAAAATACTGAAAAAAAAATTCTCCTAAGTTCAGTAACAGGGCAAGGAATACATCATCACCATTTCTATTCAACACAGTGCTAGAAATTTTAGCAAGTGAAACAAGGCAAGAAATGCCAGTTAAATAGTTACATATCAGAAAGGAAGAAATAAAAGTGTACTTATTTGTTTAAGACATATTTGTCTATGTACAATATCTCAAGGTATTTATAAAAACATCCCTAGAACTTATCAGTGAGTCAAGGAGGGTCAAAGCATACAAGTTAAAGATATAATTACCAATTTTATTTCTACATTCTACTGATGATATGAATGTCTGCTCACTGAAATGAGAGTACAATACTATTATCAATTACTCAAAACACAAAATATTTTGAAGAAAATATAACAAAACAGGTATACGACTAGCATGGAACAAATTGACAAATATAGACAGTAGACAATCATACAGTGTTAAGAGACTGGGAGAGTCATCATAGACAAAGTGCTTACTCCTCCCAAACTGATACACAGAATTTAGTAGATTTTCTTTTAAAATCCCAACAAATATTTTTCAGCTATGGAAAGAATTATCTTAAAATTTAGATAAAAATGAGACTAGAACTGTTTTTATTTAATGACAAAGAATGATGAATTGGAAGGAATTAGTCTTTCTTACTTCAAGACTCATAAAACTATAGTAATCAAGATTATGCTATGTTTGCAGAGCCAGACACAAAGATCAATGGAACACAGACCAGAAAATTTGCAAATGGACTTATACAAACTTGTTCCCTGATTTTTAAAATCATTTTTGGTGTTATGCGTGCATTACCACCTAGCTACATCCCCAGCCCTTTTTATTTTTTATTCTGAGACAGGGTTTCTCTAAGTTTCTTAGGGCCTCACTAAGTTATGGAGATTGTCTCAAACTTGCAATCCTCCTGCCTCAGCCTCCTATTAAAGGGGTGTGCTACTGCACCAGCAATACAAAAACATTTTAATAGAGGTATATAACCTTTTCAAAAAATGGTCCTGGAGGAACTGGACATCCATAATCTAAGTAAATAAGTAATAGATAAAACTTAGGCAACATTTTACATTTTAAACAAAAATTAAGTAAACATGTATGGTATATCACATATGAAATGTAATAATGTAGATAGAGCTTTTAGAAAAAAGGAGAAGAAAGACTTCTGGATATTATAGGGTTAGGCAAAAAGTTGCTAGAATTTGTAATGAAGGTATGATCTATAAAATAAAAAAAAAAGATCAGTAAGGCTATTTTATAATGAAATTATTAAAAAAAACCCTTTTAAAATTAAGTTTTGCTTTGTGAAAGATCCTACTAAATGGATAGAAAATGATGCATGTATTTGTAGAATGTATTTTCAAGCTATGTATCTAACAAAGACCTAGCATCTAGACTACATCAACAATTCTTAGTTAAGAAAAAGAAACCATTCAATTAAAAAATAAGTAATCAACATGAACAGAAGTTTCTGTAAATAAGACATGTAGATTTCAAAAAGGTCATAAAAATACTCAAAACATTGGTTATTAGAGAAATGTAAGTTAAAACTATGAAGTATCACTACATACCTATTTGAAAATTTAAAATAATAACAAAAAAATAAAAAAAAGTTTAAAATAATAATAATAATAAAAATCCTAGAAGTAATGTTGAGAAAATGATTACAAATAACATTGTAAATGAGGATGTAAAAGAACACAGCCACAGTAGAAAATATTTGACAGTTTATTGGAAGACTAAACATATAGTGCAGCAAGTGAGCTCTGGTGGGGGAAAAAACATGAAAAAAATCACGTTCACTGAAAAACCATACACATATATTCAGATCATCTTTGTCTATAATAACTAAAAACCTCAAAAAATTTGTCATCATCTTTGTCTATAATAACTAAAAACCTCAAAAAATTTTTCTTAGTGAATGCTAAATAGAGTGTAGTCCATTCATTCCACAAATTACCATTCAGTGATACAAAGGGAGAAATCACCACCTTGCATGGATCTCTGTGGAATTGTGCTGATTGAAAAAACAAATCCCGACTTTAAGACTGAGTATATAATAATATGATTCTGCTTACATATATTCTTGGAAGGAGTACATAAAAATTATAGAAATGGAGAGTTTCCAGAGTTCACAAGAAAACAGGATATGGAGATAGAGGAGTGAGGCTACACAAGGACAGCATGAGGAATTCTTATACTGAGGAAAGTGTCTCTGTGTCTTGATTATATCAATATCTTGCCTTCAATATTTTACTATTATTTTGCAAAATGTTAACATTGTGGAAAACAATGTTAATTTTTAAATTTAAATTTAAAACAATGTTAAATTTTAAATTTAACTTTTATTAATATTTTTGATTTTAACTACAACATATTGTGTAGTAAAGACTACAGGAGATCTCTGAATCATCTTGTAAAAAAATGCATGCAAAACTACAAATATATAAAAGGAAAAAGCTAGTTAAATCTCATGTTTAATTATTTTAATAAAAAATTTTATCCTCCAAAAGTTCCTCTCCATGAAATTTTTCATATCAGTCTTAAAAGCTGATTTCCATAAATTTCTGTTTTCTCATATTTTAAAATTTAAGTAGTTTATTTTTATTAGTCTGTTTATTTTTATTAGTCTGTTTGTTTTTCATTACTTATTGTCAAGAGCTGACCTTAACTGGATAAAGAGAACCAAGTTAGCAGGTGTGTGAACACTTAATTAAACCAATAAACCAAAATTAAAGTAACAGCCAAGACTTTAGTCACATAATATAAATAAGAGGCTTAGTCAGAGGGAGTGCTGGTTTGGTTTCTATGTATGGGACAGGTTCAGGGGGGTATTGGAATGTTGGAGGTATTAAAATGTTAATTCCTTCAGAGTCCTTTCTCCACCCTTATCAAGATAAACTGCCCCTCCTCCAACCTGTTGCTAAAGTAACCTGTCTCAAGATTTGTCCCTCCCTAAAGGGAGTTGTTCATTAGGACCCCTTCCTGCCCAGAACACTCCCCTTCAGCCCCTCTAGCCCATCTTTTTCTCACTATTTGGCCACCCCTTGGAGCAAATCCTGAGCCTAGTCATTGTATGCAGCAAAGAGAGAGTTAATGGGAAGAGAGCAGAACAAAGGAAGCCAAGACCTATTAAAAAGGCAGAACACCCTTGCTTCTTGGGATACCAGTATACCAGCTATGGTGCCCTTCTCTCTTCCAGGAGGAGTCTATGTTACTCCTTTTTAAATAAACCACACTTTATATGCTTGCCTAGGTGTGCTTCTCTAATGTTATACTTCAACATGTGAAGAAGTCACCAATAACAGGCAGTATCAGTTATATGGCCATTTTAACAATATTAATTACACCAATCTATTAACAAGGAAAGTATTTCCTACTTCTAGTGTTGTCTTATTACTTTGCCTTTACAAATGAGTTGGTCCTTGTCCCTTCAAGTGTTTTTCTATATTTTTGATTTTAGCTACTGATGCAGTCCGCTGCAGCAAACTAACCCCGGGGTGAGGAGCAGCTTGTGTAGATTGATACAGCAGGAGTGGGAGCCATTTATTGTAGGACAACAGAGGTATTTATACACTCCACACAGCTTATCTTAATTAGCATAAATTAGATACAGCAGTCAGCCAATAAGGAATCTCCACACTTAATGGTTCCCTGACATTACTTCACAAACCACTCCCTCTGGCAAAATGCCAGGCACCATGCAGACTTGTTTACAGACCTTAACAAGCTACAACATATTGTATGAAGAGGTTCTTTTAGTTCCTTTCTGGTTTGAGTTCTAAATCCTTCCAATACTTGCCTATCCATTCTGTTCTTAAGATTTTGATAATTCTCTGCTATTATTTCACCAAATATGTTTTCCTTGCCATTATCTCTATCACTTTTACTTCATAAAAACTCATGAGCCATAAGTTTAGCTTTTTAATTTCATCACAGAGATTTGTATATTCTGTTCATAGTTTCTAATTTTTCTTTACTGATGTCTCAATGTTTTAATTCTTGTACTTTATTTTTAAGCCACAATTTATTTATTCATTTAGTTCGTTAGTTATTTCTGGAGAAAGGTTTATTTCAGGTTCATAGTTCTCAGGCCCTGGTCAGCTAACTCTATTGCTGTGAACCTGAGGTAAGGCAAAACATCATAGAAGAAGGGCATGATAGAAGAAGACTGCTCAGTTTATGGTAGCCATAAATGAGAGAGGGAGAGGGAGAAGGAGAAAGAAGAGAGGGAGGGAGAGAGAGAGGGAAAGAGAGAGAAGAGATCCAGAGAAAAGATATAGTCTAAGGGCATAGACCCAGCAACCTACTTCTTACAAACATGTCCCATGTATACTTTCTACCTAATAGTTCATTTAAATTATTAACCCATCAGATTGATTGGTCTAATGATCAGTTATAATGCTCGTAAGACAATGTTTTCACATTTTTTAGGGATATTTTAATATCTAAACCATAACATTTCTTCTCTGATTTTGAAGAGCTCATGTCCATCTTACAGTGTGAGTATATGTAGTTCATCTGAAGTATCCTCATAGACTTAACAGTTCCAGCATTGTTCAAAAGTCAAAGTCTAAAGTCTTCTGTAACACTCAATACAGGTTCTTGGCTGTGAGACCCTGTGAAAGTCAAAAGCAAGTTACATCCATCCAATATACAATGGTATAGAGTAAACATTTCCATTCCAAAATGAAGGAATAGGGAATAGTAAGAAGGGATGGAACCAACACAAGACCTAGCTAGGAAAACAAGCTCTAGGTTTCCACATTTAGTATCAGGAGTACATGGTAGTTAGGTGTGATCTCCAAAGGACTTGGGTAACCAGCCCCTACAACCCTACTGGTTGCAGACCAAGTGGCTTCTGCTGTGCTTCCTTCCTGCAGTCTCACTTGGCAGACATTCCACAATTCTTTCATCTTTTCATTCTTGGGGTCTCCTTTCCAGCTTCAGCTTCACCTTCACAATTTTATGCATTACCCTCTCAGGGATTGTCTGTTGGGATTCCAACCCTACTTGACTTTTCCAGCACCACATAGACAATGGCAAGGTCTGCTGTCATTTTTGGACAGCAGTTGGGCCACCTTGGATCAATCTGTGGCAGCTTCTGAGTGCCTGGGTAGACAGCACAGTGAAATAAATCATGGGAAAACAACTACTTGGGCACCCTGTGTAAGCAGGTTGCCCCTATGCCCTCTTAAGTGAGTTCTTAATTAACACTTTGAGCCTGAGATGGGTGTGGTCCTGTTGATTCCTGAGGTTCTCTCAAGATATCATTACTATAGTCTTTTTTTTATTGGTTGTTCAAAACATTACAAAGCTCTTGACATATCATATTTCATACATTAGATTCAAGTGGGTTATAAACTCCCAATTTTACCCCAAATACAGATTGCAGAATCACATCGGTTACACATCCACATTTTTACATAATGCCCTATTAGTAACTGTTGTATTCTGCTGCCTTTCCTATCCTCTACTATCCCCCCTCCCCTCCCCTCCCATCTTCTCTCTCTACCCCATCTACTATAATTCATTTCTCTCCTTGATTATTTTCCCATTCCCCTCACAACCTCTTATATGTAATTTTGTATAACAATGAGGGTCTCCATCCATTACCATGCAATTTCCCTTTTCTCTTCCTTTCCCTCCCACCTCATGTCTCTGTTTAATGTTAATCTTTTCTTCCTGCTCTTCCTCCCTGCTCTGTTCTTAGTTGCTCTCATTATATCAAAGAAGACATTTGGTATTTGTTTTTTAGGGATTGGCTAGCTTCACTAAGCATAATCTGCTCTAGTGCCATCCATTTCCCTGCAAATTCTATGATTTTGTCATTTTTTAGTGCTGCGTAATACTCCATGGTGTATAAATGCCACATTTTTTTTATCCATTCATCTATTGAAGGGCATCTGGGTTGGTTCCACAGTCTAGCAATTGTGAATTGTGCTGCTATGAACATCGATGTGGCAGTATCCCTGTAGTACGCTCTTTTAAGGTCTTCAGGGAATAGTCCGAGAAGGGCAATAGCTGGGTCAAATGGTGGTTCCATTCCCAGCTTTCCCAGGAATCTCCATACTGCTTTCCAAATTGGCTGCACCAGTTTGCAGTCCCACCAGCAATGTGCAAGAGTACCCTTTTCCCCACATCCTCGCCAGCACTTGTTGTTGTTTGACTTCATAATGGCTGCCAATCTTACTGGAGTGAGATGGTATCTTAGAGTGGTTTTGATTTGCATTTCTCTGACTGCTAGAGATGGTGAGCATTTTTTCATGTACTTGTTGATTGATTGTATGTCCTCCTCTGAGAAGTGTCTGTTCAGGTCCTTGGCCCATTTGTTGATTGGGTTATTTGTTATCTTATTGCCTAATTTTTTGAGTTCTTTGTATACTCTGGATATTAGGGCTCTATCTGAAGTGTGAGGAGTAAAAATTTGTTCCCATGATGTAGGCTCCCTATTTACCTCTCTTATTGTTTCTCTTGCTGAGAAAAAACTTTTCATTACTATAGTCTTTATGCAAATTATTTAGCCTATCTTTAGTGGTGTTAGTCTCTTCAGCAGCAAAACCTTTTTTGGCCCCACTTTTACATGTGTTATTCTGGCCAACTTCAAGCTTTTTAAATTTTTCTTCTCTGACTTCTACTCTTGGTTATCACAGTAAACTTGGTTAAAAGCTTTTAGCAATTGCCAATTCAACTCTGGAATGGTGTGCTGCTTTGACATCTTCTCCACCAAATCAAGTAGTCTATTACCTTTTAATTCAGTCTCAAAGAAAATCTTAGGACATGGACAAAATGTAGGCAAACTATTTGTCACAATACAACATGAATGGCCCCTTGCTCAGTTTTCAGTAGAATTCTTATATCTGCCCGAAACCTCATCAACTCCGTCTATAACCTAATAAGCATTCTGGTCTTCTGAACTCCCACCAGAATCAGCCATTAAGCTATGCTTACAACATTCTAAGGATTCCCCAGCTTGTATCTCCAAACTTATACAAAGTCCTTTAAACCGGTTCCAAAGACTTTTGAATGATATGGTCAACTTAGTTGCAGCAATGTTCCCTCTTGAAGAACAATTTCTGTATTAGTGAGCTCTTCAATGTTGTGACCAAAATACCTAACAAAAACAAAGTAGAAGAGGAAAAGTTTATTTTGGGCTAGTGTTTTGGGCTAGTGTCAGTCCATTTTTGTGAGACTCCATTCCCAGAACCTGATATGTGGCAGGGTATTATGGCAGAAGTGTATGGTGGAGAAAACCTGCTTAACTCATAGCAGTTGGGAAGCAGCAAACTTCCAACTAAGTAATTTTAAGATTTTCCCTTTATCACTGTTTTTGAGCACCTTAGCTGTGGGAAAACAACCTTGCACTTGACTGAGTCACACTCCCTGGCTGGGTGCTGAGGTGCTCAGTCACAGAAATGTGGCAGAGCTTTCCCCACCCTTCTTGGGTTCAAGGGTCAGTGTCTCATGCATGGCTGTGTCTTGCTACAGCCCCATGGGTGAAGCTATGCTCACCTGTTCCTTTGTAATATAACTCCTTGCCCTGTATAGGATAGAATCTTCCATGGAAGTGCCTTGTGTGTGTCCCCTTCTCTTACTGTGCCCTTGGGTGTGGTCTACCCAGGTGTCAGTCAGCCTGCTGACAGTGGACATCATGAAGATAGACTCAGCCACCCCCGCCAAACCTGACCTCTTGCCTCATTTGAATAGCTTCTCCTCAATAAAAGGGGTCAGCTCATGCTTTCGCTCTCTCTCTTCCTGTGGACCCTTAAGGTCAGAGGAGCTGTCACAGCGACCCCAGTGAAAAAGGTATTTGTATCTCTTGTGTGGTTATTTAGTGCAGCCCAGTTAGCCCAGTTCAACAGGAGTAACCCCCGAGCCTTTTAGTTGGGAGAACAAAAACCCGGCACTTACCTATGATTTTTGATGCATTTCTATGCACATTTGTTGTGATTTAGATTTATTGGCCCTCTTAAAACTTTGGATTTATAATTTTAATAAAAACTGGAAACATTCAGTCATGAAATTCTCTCTCATTTTTTGAAGGCTCAAATTTCATGCATATTAGCCAGTTGATATTTTCCAACATCTTGTTGATCCCTTTGTTTCACTTTCTTTTTCTTCCTCTATTGCTACTTCTTCAAATATTTGTTCATTCCCAATGTTTAATTTCATCTAGATGATTGTCATATTAGAAACTATAGTTTTCATTTCCAAAAGTTTGATTTATCATTTAATATTTTTTTAATGTCTACATTTAGTTTTTAAAATAAAGTATAGATGTGCAATAACTTTTATCACTTTTTCTCTTTCTTTCTTTCTTAACCAATTCTATCATCTTTTTCCATTCTGTTTTAATTTGGTTGATTTTTCCACCCTCTGCATTATGGGGTCATATATTTTTTTTTTTTTGCTTCTTTGTATTTACATTAATATATCAGTGCATGACAGATGTTGTGAATTTGATCTTTTTGTTCTATATATTTCCTATTTAAAAATATATCATTGAGCTTTGTTCTTAAATGTGTTTAAATATGTAGATTTTTTCCCCTTATTTTAGTAGTTATTGTGTTGGATCAGAGAGTCTAGTCCAAGGCTAATTAGTTTTCACTAGTGTGTAAGAACATTTTAAGTATACTCCCTAGTGATCTGTAAATTATGAAGCCTTCCCTTGTGAGCATTAGGAATTGTTCTCTTCAGTCCTCTTGAATAGTTCCTGTGTTTTCTGGCAGTTTTACTACATGCAATGTATTGATCAGCATTCTACTGAACACTTAAAGGAACTCACTGAGTCTCTTTAGAGCTTTTCCTGTATCCATGATATATAGTTTGGTATGCATAGTGTTTCCCAAAGTTCACATGTATGTAACAGCTTGGCCTTCAGAGGGGCATGGTTAGGAGGTGCTGTAGACCTTTATAAGGTGGGGACTTGTGAGAGGTCCTTAGGTCATGAGTGGCAGGCAGTTCCTTCAAAGGAGATTATTTCAGGGTTTTTGTTTTGTTTTGTTTTCTCTTCTTTTTGTTTTCAGGCTCAAGAGTTGGATAGTTTTTCTCTTTGTGTTCCTGCCATGCTACACTGCTTCATTACAGGCCCCAAACAGTGGGCCAATATATCTTTGATTATAACCCCAAAAATAAAGAACCAAAACTAACTCTTTTACCCTTAAAGAGCTAATTACCTCAGGTATTTCATTATAGCAATGTGAAAAATAACATATATAAAGTTGGTAATAAAAAGTGACATAATTGATGTGACTCTATCTGACAATCTGGAAAAACTTTTGGAATTTGTTAAAGAAAGAATCTGGAAGTGTTTGAAGGATCAGGCTAGAAAAATGTAAAATGACGTAAATTGAGCTTTATGGGTGATTCAGGTGAGGTTTTAGAGGACCAGAATGCTGATAGAAAGGCAGACAGTAAAAAGACTTTGCTGATGAGATTTCAGATGGAAAATAAATCTATTGGAAATAGACTAAAGACCATTCTTGCTAGTTGTGGCAAAGAATTTGAATGCCTTTTGTCTAGGTCTTGATACTGTCTGGGAGACTGAACTTGAAGGTAATGGACTAATTTACTTGATCTAGAAAATTTTAATTCAGCAATGCATTGAGACTGAGACATGAATAATACTGACTGCCTTCAGCTAAATTAGCAGTGAGGATGAAGAGCAAAAGGATTAGAGTGGAAAAATTTGAAAAATTTACAGCTTGACCAGAAAAATAGCAAGTGAAAATTATGGACGAAGAGGGTAAAATCGCTAGCATTATTAAAAAGGAGTGTTTTGTATAAGGACAATAGAAGAGATGCCCTGAGGACTATTCAGAAATGAGCAAGTGCTCAGCCATCATAGGATCAGAAATATAGAAGTGCAAATTATTTCAAAGACATTTCAGGGTGGGATATTTACAGAAACAAGGCTTGGGTACCATATGTACCCAGGGTTATATCAGGATTTGTTCCCACAGGATTCATTTCCCCATTTTCAGCTACCAAAGCAGTCAGTCAGAGGCCACTGCAGCTATGAATTGAGTGGACTCAAGTACATCTTACACTGACAGGAGACCTTGGCATTATCCACATGATGCTAATTTTGCAGCAATACAGAATGCTGGAGTTATGTCCAAGGTAGATTCCATGGAGATTTCAAAGGGAAGCCTGGGGTGTCTGGCAATGTGTAACCAAGTTGCAGTCCCTGCAGGCAAGTCCCCAAGAGAGCAATGCTAACAGAGCTGGGAGTAAAGCTGAGGAAACAGTGGAGACTCAAAAAGGTTGAGATGCCAGAATTATGCAATGCATGCTGAGGGAACTGCATGCAGCCTGCATAGCCAGAACAGTAAAGTGACGATGTGGGATGTAACTTGCACAGACCCTGCCCTTGGGAGCCCACAGAACACCACAAAGTGCCCTGGATATGGGGCATGGAACTTTAGGATTTAACCTTTCTCCTTTATCTCATCCTATTCTTCCCATTTTGTATAGGATTGCACAGCATATGCCTGTTGTATCAGTGTATCTTGGAAATGTATAACATTCTTTTTTTTTTTTTTAAACAAAGGCTAACATCTGAGTTTTCCTTGAGGTTTGGAGGAAACTTTGGACTTGGACTTTTGAGCATTGCTAGAATAGACTTTTGGATTCTTGGGAGAGGAATGGATGCAATTTACACTGTGAGATGGACATGAATTTCTGGTGGGCCAGAGTTAAAATGGTTGTGATATGGGTAATGTATCCTGAAAGGTTCATATACTAAAGGGCTTGGTCCCCATATTGCCATTACTGAAAGATGCTATGGATCTTTATGTAATGGGAACTTGTTTGAGATTCTTAGGGCACAAAAAGTTTGACCTTAAAAGGGATGGCTGAACCATATTCTGTTCCTTTACATTTTGCTTCCTGGCTCATAAGGTGTGAAGTTTTGCTCTTTATACACTCTCTGACTATGGTGTGCTAACTTCTCAGAGAACCAAAGTAGACTAGACGATCCAAAATTGTGAGTCCAAAGTAAAGCTTTCATCTTCATAAGTTAATTATGTGAAAAATTTTGTTATAGTAACATGAGGCTGACTAATATTTTGTGGCTTTTTAATATTTGTAGTTTATCTTGCAACTCTATCTACCTTACTTTGTTGTACTCTTAGTATTAACTTCATCTCCTCATATTATTGTGATCCATGGGCTCTGTCTACATTCTTCCTCCTGGTGCTAGTTCTAAAACACTCTTAAGGCAGGAGTAAATATTAGTACTCACATCATTTGTTTCTATATATAAAAGTTTAATATGTTTTGCTTCTTGATACCCACTGTCTTGAGAACTGTTGTATTATATATCTTCTGTTTTATTTTACTTTGTTTTTTATTTGTTTATTTAGACAAGAACATAAATTTTACTGTTTTTACTCTATTTTCACTAGAAGCAAAGTTTAAGAGAATTTTTTTTAATTAGAATAATCAATGTAATCGAGAGAACAAAAAGATTAGGAAATGTTATTTGATACAGCCATGTATCTTATCAACTTGGGGATCAAGGACCATGCCACCAAGATGAGAAATATTGTACATGTCATTAAAATTAAGAAAGACCAAAGACATAACTTGAATGAGTTTGAAGAAAAGCCAATGCTGTAATAAGAATAATTTTTCAACTTTAAAGATAGTATAGTGTGTCAAAGGGTGCAATTCCTAACAGTGCAAAGTGGTGGCTTTAGCCATTCTAGCAGCATGGTATCCTGAAGATTGTCTTGTCATGCTGGAAGGTCAGGCTCAGAAGACTCACTAGAGAGGTTTCTCCCTATAGAGAGGGAAAGAAAGAGTGGCAGAAGTTTTCTACACACTGCAAAGGTGACTTTGTTCTCAGTGTGAGAGCAGGTGGTCCAGCTCTCCAGACTGACCTTGCTGTGAGCCTATCTATAATGCTTATGCGGGGAGCAGAAAGGAGAAATTGGCTATAGCCTTTTGATTCCCCCTTATGACCTGGTAGCATGGATATAGTGGTGACAGAAGGAAAGGAAAGAGGGACAAGTAATATCAAAACCAAGCTTGTCTTCGTAAATAATCTTCACAGGAGGCAAATAAAATCATGATGCAATGCTAAACTGTTTCTTGAAGTGGGATGAACAAGGGAAATGAAACGAAATACAGGCACAACAGAGTTGTAGATAAAGGTTCATTTTGTAAGAGTTTATCATGCTGGAGTCAATTTCTCTAGGTTATTGCCTGTAAAACATCTTAAAATCTGGGCCTGATTTTTTTGTCAGTTTTATAGTGCAGAGACTGTAAATAAAACGTATTACTGAATACTATTAGTACAACTATCAATGTTTGTACAACTCATGTTTTTGTTGAATAACATATACTGTCTTTCTTTTAAAATGATTTTTGTATATTGACCAGTAATTAAAATGAGTTTTGATTATTATCTTTCCTTTTACTCTGTAAATTATACACAAAAATACAGATTAGCAAAGACATACACATAGATATGTATGCATTCATTCATGCATATATATTTTGTGTGTACTGAAATTGCTTTAAAATGTTAACTTCTTGAACTCTTTTGTATTTCCATTTAACTTCTTTTATTCAAACAGGTGACACATTTTATTGCTTAAAATTTTTGCCAATACCTTGGTTAACTTTCTTCATTTCCATGATCTTGTTTTACCTGTTTTAACATTTGATCTTTTTTTTTTTGTAAGTTTAACTTCTCTGCTGTTAAAGATCACAAGGATGCATACAGTGACATTTATGTGTTAGACATCTTAGAACCATATTGCAAAAGCTGTTTTTAAATTCTCCTCTTAAAGTTTTTTTTATCACTGTCTACTCTGTATTTAAAATTTATGCTAGTATTCATTGTTTCTCTATTATTTATTATGATTTATTTTTATTGTAAGTGCCTGATGATTATACTCAGTTTTTCCACTAAAAGTTTTATTTACTTTCCCATAGAAAGTGATTTTTCAGTGAACATGTTTGAATCAGTGATTTCTGTTTAGTCACTAAAATATTCACCAGTATAAATTGGCACATGATCCACAATTTATATATTAGAAATTAATGTCATAATATGTTTAGGTAACAGAAGGAAAATAAAAGCGTCTTTTATTTGAGAAGATCATAAACCTCAAAATTTAACATGGCAAGTGATTTTTTTTGGCTGTGTTTTAAATTATTTAAGCTGTATATATATGCATAGTATCAGGTCCATTTTGGTTTTATTTCCTACTCTGGTGTTTAATAAGTATAATGGTAATATTAACAATAAAACCAGGATGTACTCAATAGAATTTTTAAGAAAAACCTGTAAGATAAAGAGTGAGACAATGGTTTGAGTCACCTGATTCTAATTTCAACTTTGAAAATTACCTGGGTGACCTCTGGCAGGGTCTTTAACATTTCTGGATTTCTACATAATTGTGCTCAAGTGCCTAGCATAAAATCATAAAGCAGTGGGATTTTTATGGTTCTTTTATGTAAATTTATGATATAATATAAAATTCTATCTCCCTCCAATTGATTTGCTTTTTTCAGGATCAAAACAGACTGGAAAGGTTTGGGTTTTCCCTGACAGTTGACATAAAATAACTTAGGTTACCAACCCACACTGACTTCTGGTGGCACCCAGAATATCAAGAAATTCTAATTGAAATGACTCATCCACATGGATAATTTGTACAGGCTTGGATCACTATGAGAATTAACCTTTTGGTCACTTAGTATGTTTTAGAACTGAGTAGAAAAGCTTTTCCTTCTTCTTGCTTTATTAATCTAGTCCTTTTTTAAATTAATGAGTTTATTTTGATTAAAGTTTTATTTTGAGAAAGGTAATGAATTTAACAAATAGATTTCACATCAGTCTTGTGATCTTAAAGCTTGTCCACAACATATAAAAATATATTGCCATATTAATAACACCTATTATGTTTTATTTTAAATTGAACCACATAAAAATTCTGTCTTATGATCATTTTTGTTGTGATCAAAAATGCTAATTTTCTGTTTAAGTAAATATGATCAGAGACAATAGTTTATAACACAACTTTCAGAAAGATTGTTGCTTCCCAAATTATGAAACATTATATTATTTGTTTCTAGTTGTATGTGAAAAAATAATATTCTGGCATTTCCAACATTATATAGAATATTGGTTTTGTTGCCTTTTTGCATAAATTGAAATTATTTAGATATGTGTTCATATTTTATTTTTTTAGACTCCCTTTCCTGGAAAGGTTTTGATTCTCAATGGCAAAGCAGCCTCTAGTTTCAGGCTGTCAGATAGTCACATTGGCTCTGTCAGGCAAAAGGCTAATGAGTCTGAGATGGTCCTAATATAAGGACTAAAATGTTTGGGAGGCCTGGCAGATAGGATTAAATAAATGGGAAATAATCAGCTCTAGAGCAGTTGATTAGGAAAGAGGGCAAATTTTACTTGCAAATGGGACAGTTGGCAGGTTAACCTGAGCAAATTTCAGTGATATTGAAATCTCATAATGGTGCTTTGTGAATGCTTGCTCTTAAGATTTGACACTTTATAATTAAATTACTTTGTGCATTGTTTCTTTTTGGTGTGATCTACTGCTTAAAAAGAAAACCTATAAAAAAACTACTAAGATGATTTCAGTCCATTAACTTAAATAAATATTGTTATCTTAAAATATAATTCTCAATCTATTTCCAGTTTCCTCTTTGCTAATCAGTACCATGTCTACCAAGTTGCCTTTATTTATTTATTTTTTCTTTTAATAGCCTGGGAAATAGTAGTTTGAAAAAATATTATTGTTGTACATTCCTATATAGGTCATCCTAAATGTGTGAGTTTTAGTGGAATTATAGTAGATTGTTGAAGTACTTGTGTTATAAGGTTATATTTTGAAATTTTTAATTGACAGATAAAATGCTGATTGTATTTGTGAAAAAAAATGTTTTTGGATCACTAGAATAAAGTTCTTACCCTCATATACCTTGTATATGATGGATGAGTTAAAATTTGGTGAAAATTATTCAATATTTATTTCCTCATGTAAAAAAGGTGATTCAATTTCTTGCTTATCACAAAAATCATATAATGATTATGAAATTAGAACCTGAAAATGCAAATTTTCTTATAATAATATATAGCTAAATTGAGATATGACATTATTTTAGGATTTTCTTTGATATGTTATGAGTAAAGGAACGTGGAAATAACTTGTGTCATTCTGCACCTGTAATTATGTGAAATTATGTTAATTACACTAACCAGAATGTGTTGAACATTAATGATTAATGATAAAAAAAGATCATAAAAAGTCTAATAAAATTCAAAATTGATCTAGATGGAATGTTTTTACACCAAATGAAAGGTATTATGCCAATATGTGGAACAATTAAACTCTAATAAATATAGCAATATGGATAATGATCAATTTTTACATTCTACTATAAATTTCAAAACATTGATACCTTTACACTGAAGAAGATAAAGTAATACCATAGTACATTGTGCATTAATTAATGATCATGTGGTTGTCAATGTAATTATATCTGTCCTGTTTCTCATGACTAAAACACTCAGGGTCACTCCAGGTGAACTGGGCTGCATAAAATCATCACACAAAAAATAGAGATAACTTTTCTTTGGGTCCTGTGATGGCTCCTCTGACCTTAGGGGTCTGGGGAAAGAGAGAGGAGAATGAGAGAGCACGTGTTGAACTTTTTTTGGGGGGAGAAGCCATTCAAATGAGGCAAGGGTTCAGGTTTCGGTGAGGTTGAATCTAGCTTCCTGATGTCTGCTGTCAGCAGATTGACTGACATCTATGAAGTCCACACCCAAAGGCAGATCAAGAGAAGGAGACACACAAAGGGCTTTTCTATGAAACATTCTATCCCAAACGCAGCAAAGGGGTAAATTACAAAAGAATAGGTGAGTGTAGCTCAACCCCAGGGGTATGCCTACTCAGAAGACTGGCCTTGCTATGCCAGCTTGGGAAAAGACCCAGTCATGAGTCATGGCACTTCTGTGTCAGACTACAGTGATCTTTCAGATCCCCGTGGTGTATCAGGACTGGAAGACATGGCAACTCAATATGGCTCCCCACATATATCAACTCTTTTGTTTCTCATGAAAATCCTGTGGCAATGATAACTGTACTAAAATTCAAATTTTAGAGATGGTTTACCAAACTCCCAATGGTTTGTAGCAAAGGAACTGGAATTATAAGCTAGATTTTTTTTTTTAATTTACTGAGGGAAAGTATTAGAATAAAAGATACCAATATCACTTAAATGAAATAATTATGTAAACTAAATGAGAGTCTAGGTATGTTTATAAAGTGAGTTATATTCCAGATATTAATATCTGTCTTCCCTTTCAAAGGTTGAATTCCACTTTTCCATTTGAAAATCTCAGTTCTAGGTTGTGGTTTCTTTTCTATAGTCTCCATTGTTTCTGAAAAGTCACCCAAGCATTCCACCTGCCTAAATGCCACCAACTGATTCTTTTACATACCCTTAATGGGAGGAGAATTATGCTTTTCACTGAGGGAAAAATATTTAAAAATTGAAGCATGAGAGGGATGTAGCTTAGTGCTCTTATGCTTACCTAGTGTGTTTCAGGTTCTGAGTTTGATCTCCAGCACCAAAAGCAAAAACGAAAAAAGAAAACACATATGGTAGTTTCCTGGGCAAGGTTTAATGCTTGGCTTCAATTGCAAATATTTGATTTATGTATTTTTTCTTGTATCTCAATCTCTATTACCATTTACAAGTAATTAAATATTGAGAAATTATTATGATTTTTATGTTCCCAAAATAAGAGAACTGAATAATTAAAAATTTTAGGGTGTATCAAACATGAACATCTTAGTGGAATTTCTTGTGCATAAAATTTGTTTTCTTGTGCAAAGAGGGAAAAAGTATTAAATCGATTAAATTTGTAGATCTTATTCTTTATCTGCTGCCTGTATGAAGTTTCCTTTATGATTTGTCCTCTGAAAATTTTATAATAGTCAATATGGTATTATTAATCTTTACTGACTTCAGAACACAGACAATGCTCTTCAAGTTGATCATTGTTATTATTAATAATTGACCAAAAGAAAATATTCAACATCAAGAAAAGCATAAAATAAGACAAATAAGCTAATAAACTTAGTTGCTGTCCTAACTATATTTGTATCTAACACAATGGGAAAGTATGCAATATTTTTAATGCCAATAAGGATTATCATCTGGGTATGGTGGAGCTTGCCTGTAATCCTGAGGCTCAGGAGGCTGAGGCAGGAGGATCCTGAGTTCAAAGCCAGTCTCAGCAAAAGAGAGGCACTAAGCAACTCAGTGAGACCTTGTCTCAGAATAAAAGTACAAAATAAGGCTGGAGATGTGACTTAATGCTCAAATGTCCCTGAGGTCAATACCCACCCAGTACTCCCTACAAAAAAAAAAAAAAAATAAGGATTATCACATTTTTATCCTTACTTGAATCTGTAATAGCAAATAAATAACGTTTTTTAATATATAACATTACACTCTATGTATGTGTGTGTGTGTGTGTGTGTGTATCTGTGAGTTGTAACTTCCAGATGAGAAGATGTACTAAATAAGAAAAAAAAAATCAAAATTAATGAGATAAAAAAATGAATGCTGGTGATTTACCTAATCAAACAGTGTCAATCAACTAATTAAGATCAATTCACCCCCATTGTATGATAATTATTGTTTTTAAAACCACATTTGGTAATTCTATAAGATTAGAAAAGAAATGGTTACATTTGATGCAAAACTAATAAACCAGTTATATTCCACCAGAAACTTAATAATACTTGGAAAGTAAATGTGTAAAATGCTTTCTTAATAATAATGCAATGGCACAGAGAAATAAGAGAACAAGAACAGAGGATATATAATCTATATTCCCAAAAAAGACAAGAACAAACAGTATGGCATATAGTAAGTAATAAAGAACTTCCTTGAAGCTCTACATTTGCAGTTATTTTTTAAAAAGAGTCTGTCAACAGTCTTGGTGTGCAACATAGTTTCATGTGAATACATTCTGAGACACTATTGAGCAAATTATTGAAGAAAGAATATATTTTTCATATGCTAGTACATCAAAGGTAAAATCAGAATTTGACTATAAATGTACACTACCTCTGAGATATTTTAATCTGGCATTGAACTTATTTCTACATATTTAAATATTTTCTTCCATCTACCATGCATTTTCAAAATCAATTATATGCAAAGATGAATTAAAATAAGACCTCTAAAATACATTTTTGATAAAAATCAAACAGCAATTCTTGCAAGAACTTCATTTTTCTAAGTACAACCAAGTTAATGACTATGGAAGCATATAAAATCCACATATGCGTTGTTCAAAATGTCAAGATTAGTTAAAAAGGAACAAAGTGAATATAAACAATATTCCTAAATCTGCAATGACTTCTGGGCAGAAAAATTTATGTAGCTACAAACATTTCCTTTAGAGTAATTAAAACAAACACACAAGCAGTGTGCATTGGGAGACTGTCTAGAAAACAGAACAAACCATTATTCATATCTAGGATGGTTAAGACAACATATCACATACTTACATTTTCATTCACATTTTTGAAGAAGTTAATCATTTTTTCTTAATTGGATATTAAACACACATATATATCTTATGAGATTTAACATTTAAAATAGGCACTGATGGAGGTTCTGTAAAAAATTAAAATATTGCTAAAATGATTAGATATATCACTGAATTAAATAGTTATATTACTTTATGTAAAGTGAAATAAGTACATTAGACAGTCATCACTATTCCATTTCCAAAAAATGGAAAAAACCTATGTCTGCTGAACAGATCTTTTAACAAAGTGGTATAGTATAGTATTCACAATGGAATACTATTCATCCATAAGAAATAATGGAATCCCGTCATTTGCAACAGCTTAGCAGGAACTGAAGCTCATTTTATTAAGTGAAATAAGTAAGTCACAGAAAGATACATAATACATAATCTCATGTATTGTGGAGTCTAAAACTATTGATCTCATAAAAGTTGAAATTCAAATGGTGATTACCATAGGCCAGGGAAGAATATGAGGGAAGGAGGAAAGAATAAAGATGTGTCAATAAATATCAAATTACAGTTAGATATGAGAAATGAGCTCTAGGGTTCTATTGCACAATAGAGTAAGTATAGATAATAGTGATGTACTATATATTTCTAAAAAATAAAAGAAAGGACTTTTAATTATTTTACCACAAAGAAATTTTAAAAATGTTGAAGACACAGATATATTGATTTGAAAATCATGTAGTGTTAAACATGTATTGAAATATCACCATGATATGTAAAAATTTATGTCAATTAAAAATAAATAAGGTTTAGATTTATGTATTTATGTATGTATGTGCAAGATATTTTGAGGGGAAAATGCTTTCAGGGTGAATTTAATTTTCTAAAACGTCAGATATGCCTCATTTTCTGAAATACTAAACAGTCTTATAATAATCACAATACTGCTAAAGTGATTTTAACATTAAGTATTAAGAATCTTTTTCATTGGGATATCAGGAAAATCTATAAATTTTCTTGTCATCTGTTACATTGACTAGAAAAGCTTATTATTTTCAGACTTTTTTCACAAATATGCCTTTGTATCTTTTTTTTTCAAATTTCAATAAATCATGACAATTGTATATGACAGGAGGCAAGCATATATTCCCTTCATGTCACAATAATGTTTGGATTTTAAGAGGTGTAAGTCAATGTCACATAAACTGGGTATTCTATAAACACCTTCATATATACAGAGAGTTTTCATTTCAGAAGTCCTCCTAAATATTTCAGGTAAAAAATTAAAAACAAGATATTATTTAGTGACTTGCAAACCTCTTCAATTTAGCTAATCATCAGGAAAATATGTTTGTTATTTATTGTATTGAATATAAAATAAAACATTAGAAAAACTTGATATTCATTATTTTTTTTGTATTTAAAAACCATAAGATCACTGCTAGATTGTGTTCTTGCTTTTCTGTTACTATACAAGTAAACAGTGTTACTTGAAAATCAAGATTATTTTATATGTAACTGGTGAGTTCAAAGCAGCCTTTGATAACATACAACTCTATAAATGACAAAAGATATTATAATATTAAAGAGTGTTTTCTCAAAGGTTTTGAAATTGTCAAACATTGAAACTGAGAGAAGTGAAGTGATTTGCCAAAGTTGAATAATATATATTCCACTTTTATTTTTCCATTTTCTTCATTCTGATAAAATAAAATTTCTGATATGTCCAAAATTTAATGGTAAGGACTACAGGATGAAGGATAAGAGAAGTTAATTAATAACTGTGTGCCAAACAACAAAACAGCATATCACATTCCAGCATTTATGTTGAAACCTTGACTTACAACACCAAGCAATTGACCACCATACTCTGCAACCTTCACCTTGTGAATGGACTTTTTGAACTGCGAATTGATACCATAGCACAAGGATCAAATATCTCTTTTTATGGATAGTCTTCTTACAACAAAATTTCCCTATTTCATGTAATTCTGCACCCTTCTAATGTACACCCTTCTAATGTATAAATAACTTAATCTTTTCTTCCCTAAATAGTCATTACAGAAGTGTTCTTGGCTATGAGGTACAGTGACCATATTTCTACCAACCTACAGCCTTGCTCCTGGCAGTTGTGGAAGCTGTGTATGTCCCTTTCTGCCTACCATTTGCAATAGCTCCATTAATACTTTTATTAAACAAACAAACAAAAGAAAGCACAATCTCAAGAACTTTGGTTTAATGTGCTCAACATCAAACTAAAATCTCTCTAACCTTTCCCTGGCATCTCATAGATTCTCATTAACTCCATTGTGAGAAATACCACATTACAAACCACTGAAAGTCCTGCTTAGTGCTCTGGGTTCCTATTGATTTTATTACAAATTATAAACATTTGACCAAATGCTAAACTGTCCTACCCACTGTGATTCCTGAGGCTTTGTCACATGTCAATTCCTATTCTTCTCCTTTTTTCATGAAACTCCAAATATTTTGTGCACTTGTGTCTTAAATATACAACACACATCTCTATTTAGGTCTTTTCAACTTACATTTTCCCTCCTTATTATCATTTATTTATATATTCTTTTATTTTCTATACTATCATGATAGAGTATTAGATCTACAAACTCAGTACTTTGTTTATTCCATTTATCCCTCTGTCCTCAGAGTCTAGATGGTCACAGATAAATATTAGGCATATAATATTTATTAAGGAAGTGAATGTTTTGCAAAAGGAAATAATTTAGTTAGATTCAGCTGGTGTCTCGATATCACTAACAGTACATATTTCAGAAATTGATAACAAAATATTAAAAAAGGATTATCAAATTTATATTTGAAATGCCTTTAATTGAAATTTATGAAATGCAATAATACTTCTGTTAACATTATACAAATAAGTAGGTAACATGTGTTCTTCCTATTTAGACACAAATAGTAACTTTACAATATCAAATTTAAGACTAACCATTCTTGCATAGTAAATTTATTTAAACACTAATAATTTTTTAAATATATATTGTATGTTCTCTTTAATGAGTTAGTTCTCTTGTCAGATTCTGTTTTGTTGTTGTTGTTGTTGTTTGTATTAGATGAGAAATTATTAGAATAGTCTTCTTATAACTTAAAACAAGGAAAGAACCTCCAAAAATGGTGGAAAAATAAACAGGTATCTCATATTAAGAAGTTGGTTAGATATACTTATAAAGATTTATTTTAATCCAGTAATTTTTTTAGCTGATAACTAAACTGAAAGAATTTTAAAATTTCTATAAAATCTAAAGGAAAGTGAAAGTATTTTTAGGACTCCAAAGTAAGTATATGAATTTCAACTGACAGTTGTAGTCCAAAGACGAAATATTAGGAGGAAAGGCTGAATGTTTTTTTTTTTTTTTTTTATAATCATCCCCTTCTCTGTCTTTCATATCACCCCATAACAAGAAGCCATATTTAAAATTTTGAAAGAAAAAAAAGAAATGAACGAAAAGCCTCATGCAACTTTTCTTCTCACATTGTTCCATTCCTTAATTAGAAAGCTGACTGACAGTATCAATCTTTTGTCAACCTTTCTACAGACACATATTCTCTGGCTATTGAATTTTACCAATCTTTTTTTTTTTTTTTTCAAATTTCAATTTGGTCCAAGGCAAATTTGATTTCAGATTGTTCATATGAACCAAGGTAAAGATTGGAACTGATCAGAAAATGTTTCCTAAGTAAATAATTGCACCAGAGTCATTTGGGGAACACATATAATTGGGAAGCCTTTATACATATGTATTCCAAGAAGGGATAGCTCATTTTTATTTTTGTATGTTGCCCTTCAAGAAAAATCATTAGCATGCTTGAAACATTATTTCACCACAGGAAATCATTTTTAATATAGAAATTGGTGCTTTTATGGGCAGCCCTCAGGCAGAACCACCAGACGTACAGGAACACAACACTTGCAACACATTCCTTAAAATAATAATGCTGCTCAATTTCTATATATAGACATTTAAGAACAATAGTAGAAGAATGTGAAGGAATATATGGAAGATAACTATGGAATCTAGATGCAATTTTTTTCAAAATAATCTAAAAATGAAAGTTCTACAAACAACCTTATAGCCTGAGGTACTGATTGAGGACACTTATGATTTACCTGCTGGTATCTATTGTGTGCCTCTGTTCGTTAAAAACTAACTTCTGAATATTTTTACCATGTAGAGAACATTTAATATTGTTGAGAACACCTATAATTTAAAATTCTCAGAGAGTAATTCTAAAAATATATTTAATTAAAAAGACTTTATAAATGATGTGACTTGTTCAGAATGTGCTGAGCCACATACAGAGGAACAGGATAGTAAGTATTGTCAAAGTCAAAGCTAACTTTTTTTTTTTTCCCCTAGACTGCTGAAAAAACTAGTTCGGCCATACTGCTCTCAAGTTTCCTTATAATATAGGAAATGCATAAATTTAAAGCATGTTTATTCATACAAATATCTGTTTTAAAGTCCCTGAATGGACTTGATTGTCCAAACAAGCTCTTAATGTGACTTAAATAGTGTATGGAATATTTGTACCCTCCTCCTTTTTAATTCTTTTTTCAGAATTGCATTGATTTACCTGGAGTTATTTAATGTTGTGGCTTTATGTTTGGGATAAAGAGATATTTTTATTTTTAATATTATATATTTATTATTATTAATTTTATTATTTAATACTAATTACAGCATTGTGTAAAATGGAAAAAAATAAATATTCTAAGTGCTTAAAATTAAGAAATTGTTAAAAACATTTTACTAGGCCTATAAATTAATAATATGTATGTATTAATATAATATTTTTAAAAAATCATCTGATACCTTATTAAAATAAAATAACAGGCTCATCAATTGTCTTTGCATACACAATTTATGATATTATGTTTAGTGTTACTAAGCACATTTCAGTAAATGGTCTTATCTATGTAAACACACAATACCACACCCATATGAAGGAGTATGCATAGTATATGTGTACATATATTTTTTGAAAAAAACTTTTAAAACACTTAACTTAGATAAATCAAGATAAAATCCAGTATTGTAGCATAACATTTTGTATTAAAAAAGTTGGAAAAATGTATTTAAATTGTAGAAAGCAGTGAAGTTCACTTTGGAAGAATAGAATTCTTATATTTACTTTTTCTTTTTTTATGTTTATTTTTTAGTTTTAAATGGACACAATATCTTTATTTTATTTTTATGTGGTGCAGAGGATTGAACCCAGTGCCTCACATGTGCTAGGCAAGCACTCTACCACTTGAGCCAGAAGTATTTGAGGGCTATCTGTATTTATGCATAAGATACTATATCTTGCTAAGTAAATTTATCATAAAGTCAAAAAAGCAAAAAGAGAAATTCTTCAAAGATAAGAAGTAATTCACAAAATTCAATACTTCTAGCTGGTCACAGTGGTGCATGCCTGTAATCCCAGCACCTCAGGTGTCTGAAGCAAGAGGATCAGGAATTCAAAACCAGCCTCTGTAAATTAGTGAGGTCCTACACAAATCAGTGAGAACCTGTCTTTAAATAAAATATTTAGAAGTCTGGGAATATAGCTCAGTTGTTAAGCACCCCTGGGTTCAGTCCCTAGTACTAGAGAGAGAGAGAGAGATCTCAATACTTCTGCTTGTATTCTATGCTCATCAGTTTGCCAGATTGGCATGGGTACCTCAAGTGTTAGTCTAAACAAAACCACAATACCTGGGGCTTGTGCATATATATCCATACATAAAGCAGTGTGTCCAAGAAAATTGTTGTGCAATTAGCAAAAAAATAAAAGGGCAAAGTCATGACACTTGTCCACTGCTTAGAGGACTAGCACATCCACTATAGGAAGTAAAATCTCAGATTTCTTGGATTCATTTTACTAACTTATCTAAAAAGATACTTCTCTGCTAAATAAATTACTATGCAGTCTTCAATTTGGGGAGCACGAAATCTATGTCTCAGACACGTAGTGGCAATTCAGTTTCTCAATGAAAACTTTCATAAAATAAACAGCTGCAATGCACAGAAAGAAAATTAAGTATAAACTTATGCAGCAAAGGCTAGAGCTTTGTCCTTTGTATGCTAATAAATTCTGTTTAAAAATGAGGGAAGTTTAATATTTCTTGTACATTATATGCCTTCATGTCTACAAAATCCATAATAATCAAATGAAATATGGATGTGTTTAATAAAACAAATAAAATAATAGTTAAGCACAAACCAAAAGGAGTTTTACATAGATTCACTTACCAGTGAGAATACATTATATCAAATAATGTTTTCAAAGCAGCAGTTGATTAAATGATTCAGTGCAATGGAAAAAAATGTATACTATATATGTTAATATGGGCAGAAAATTTGACACTCCAAAGAAATACAAAATATCAAAGGCATTGACAAATTTCTAGAGTCATATAATTTGCCAAAACTGAATCAGGATAATATACACAATTTAAACAGATCAATTTCAAGTGACAAAATAGAAAATGCCACCAAAAATCTACCAACCAAGAAAAGCCCAGGACAGGATGAATATACAGCCAAGTTCTACAAGACCTTTAAAAAGAACTAATGCCAATACTCTTCAACTTTATTTCAAGAAACAGAAAAAGAGGGAACACTTCCAAACTCATTCTATGGGGCCAATATCACCTTGATACCAAAACTAGGCAAAGACATATCAAAAAAGAAAACTTCAGACCAATATCTCTAATGAACACACA
Source organism: Marmota marmota marmota (assembly GCF_001458135.2). Classification (NCBI taxonomy): domain Eukaryota; kingdom Metazoa; phylum Chordata; class Mammalia; order Rodentia; family Sciuridae; genus Marmota; species Marmota marmota. The sequence goes on along the minus strand of NW_025999968.1, from coordinate 30,764,531 downwards.
TGCAAACATTCTCAATAAAATTCTGGCAAATCAGATACAGAAACATATCAAAAAGATAGTGCACCATGATCAAGTGGGATTCATCCCAGGGATACAAGGTTGGTTCAACATATGGAAATCAATAAATTTAATTCATCACATCAATAGACTGAAAGATAAGAATCATATGATCATCTTAAAAGACACAGAAAAAGCATTTGACAAAATAAAGCACCCCTTTATGTTCAAAACACTAGAAAAACTAGGGATAACAGGAACATATCTCAACATCATAAAAGCTATATATGCTAAGCTCTAGGCCAACATTATTCTAAATGGAGAAAAATTGAAGGCATTCCCTCTAAAAGATGGAACAAGACAAGGATGCTCTCTTTCTCCACTTCTCTTTAACATAATTCTTGAAACACTGGCCAGAGCAATTAGATGAAAGAAATTAAAGAAATACACATAGGAAAAGAAGAACTCATTTTGGCACTATTTGCTGAAGATATGATTCTATACCTGGAAGACCCTAAAAATTTCACCAGAAAAAATTCTAGAACTAGTAAATGAATTCAGCAAAGTAACAGAATATAAAATCGACACCCATAAATCAAATGCATATCTGTATATCAGTGATAAATCCTCAGAAATGAAAACGAGGGAAAAAAAAACCCATTTACAGTAGTATCAGAACAAAAAAAATAAAATACTTGGGAATCAATAACAAGAGGTGAAAGATCTATAAAATGAAAATTACAGAACCCTAAAGAAAGAAGTCAAAGAATACCTTAGAAGATGGAAAGATTTACCTTGTTCTTGGATAGGCAGAATTAATATTATAAAAATGACCATACTTCCAGAAGCCCTATACAGATTCAATGCAATTCTGATCAAAATCCCAATGACATTTCTCATAAAAATAGAAAAAAGAAATTATGAAATTCATCTGGAAAAATAAGAGACCCAGAATAGCTTAAGCAGTCCTTAACAGAAAGAGTGAAGCAGGTGGCATCACTATACCAGACCTTAAACTATACTACAGAGCAATAGTAATAAAACAGCATGCTATCGGCACCAAAACAGACTGGTAGACCAATGGTACACAACAGGGGACACAGAGACTAACCCATAAAATTACAGTTATCTTATATTAGACAAAGGTGCCAAAAACATGCATTGGAGAAGATAGCCTCTTCAACATGGTGCTGGGAAAACTGGAAATCCATATGCCACAAAATCAAATTAAATCTCTCTCACCATGCAAAAAACTCAACACATAATGGATCAAGGACTTAGGAATACAACCAGAGACCCTGCATCTAATAGAAGAAAAAGTAGGCCCCAATCTCCATAATGTGTGATTAGACTCCAACTTCCTTAATAAGACTTCTTTGTCTCAAGAATTAAAATCAAGATTCAATAAATGGGATAGACTGAAACTAAAAAGTTTCTTCTCAGCAAAAGAAACAGTCTGTGAGGTGAATAGAGAGTCTACATCTTTACCTCACACATCAGACAGAGCACTAATCTCTAGGGTATATAAAAAACTCAAAAAGTTAAAAACCATAAAAAGCAAATAACCCAATCAATAAAATGGGTCAAGGACCTGAACAGACACTTCTCAGATGATGTCATACAATCAATCAACAAATATATAAAAAATGTTTATCATTGCTAGCAATTACAGAAATGCAAATCAAAACTACTTTAAGATTTCATTTCACTCCAGTCAGATTTGTAGCTATTATGTAGACAAACAACAATAAGTATTGGTGAGGATATGGGGAAAAATACACACATACACTGCTGGTGGGACTGCAAACTGGTGCAGCCAATATGTAAAGCAGTATGGAGACTTTTTGGAAAATTGGGAATGGAACCACCATGTTTCACAGCTATCCCTCTCCTCAGTCTATACCCAAAGGACTTAAATACAGCATACTACAGGGACACAGCCACATCAATATTTATAACAGCACAATTCACAATTGGTCATTTAAAAATGTAGCTCCTGAGTGAGCATTTGTTCATTCATTCACCTAGGAATCATTCATTACTTTTTATATGCTGGCAACAGCTGCCAAGACACTAAAGTTCAAATGTCAAGCAAAACACTGGATTCTAACATTGTAAAGGTTATAAAAACAGATTCCATGAAGTCTCTTTTTATTGAGTTGCAGATACTTTAATTTCTCAAAATTAATTGATCTCACTTAATTTTCTTTTGACTTCTTTCTCCAAAGTCTATATTTTGATATGAAATATTTATCTAAACTTTTTTAAAAACCTCTAGATTATAGAGTACATTTTCAAATTTACAACAGTATCAGATAAATATGCTGCCAGAGTTACTGTTCCTATAAAGCTGTCATAAACGGTATACTCTTCAGACATACCCAACAAATATTACTAGACTACATCTGGAAGATGCAGTACTCATTTTTTCACACCAGTTATCAGACTGATGTGCCTTGTCCCTAAGATACTCATAAATAATTAGCTGAACTCAAATACGGAGATATTCTAGATTTTAAGATGATTTTGAGCATATTTAGTCCTGGAAAGATCAAGCCAAATGGGATAAAGTGTCATGAGAAACAACTGATAGACATACATCTTATTGACTCTACCTATGTCCAGAACTGCTACGTTGCCGATGAGTAGAGTGTGAAGGGTACTTTTAGATAGAAATGTGCCCAGTGTTTATAGCTTCATAGTTCATTTCTAACATCCAGATGATCAGTACTGTTGGTATGATCACCTGTGATAGTTTCTGTAAAGATCCATAGTTTTTAACACAGATAGAATATATATTTTATTTGTGGTGCTAGGGATTGAACCCAGGGCCTTGTGCATACAAGGCAAGCATTTTACCAACTGAGCTATATCCTCAGTTCTAGAAATATATTTTCAAACATCTTTTTCAAATATATTATGTTTTATTACTTAAACTATTAAAAAGAGTAAATGAAACATACATTTTAATTGCAGGATGACCTTTTTTTCTGTCTTAACTAATATGCAAAGGAGAATTGGAAGGACTCTTTTATAAAATATCTCTTATTCAATAAAATATAATATAAATTATCTTATTGATTGCAGTTCCTAAATTTTTGAACTTCATTATTCCTGTTGCCCATAAGTTATAATCTCTGTGAGCAAATCAGAAAAGGACAAGCAGAGTATATGTCAATCTACTTGTCTCCATGATATAGAAAGATGAAACACTATTTCCTGTGTACACTGAACAAGCCAGAAATAATAATAAAAACAAGGAATAGGGATAGTTATTCACCATAACTTGGATTACTGTCACTGTAAGTGAGAAATGTTATTTTCACTAAACCTTCTAAGGCCATGGAAATAAAAGGGGTGGGAAGACAATATTGATATGGCAAATTGCTCTTTATTTAAAGATGCTTTTAATATGAATATGGCTTTATAATCTGTCAAATAAAGATGGCACACAGAGATAAAAATAAAACGTCAGAACAAAAATGTTCTTTTCTTTCCTGTGAATAAATTTACACATCAGTCAAGTATCTGTCAGTGCATCTGCTGAATGAGTGGCATGTCTTAAGTAAGTAAAAGCAGAAGGAGAGTAACTAACAAGAATAGCTAAAAGGAGAAGTGGGGAAATTGACAGCCTTGATGAGTGAGGATTCTTCTCTACCGACAGAATGTATTCAGTTAGAATAATGCCTCCAAGCAAGTAAAGAAATAGTGACAAACTACCAATTATGATGGAAGGAAATGTAAACAGAAATGCAAATTCTGGTGCTTGGATTGCTCTGATGAAGGATTTGAGTGTATGTTGTAAGATTACCTTTCTCCCTATGGACTGGTGATTCATTAATGCTTCATTAATATTAATATTCATTGATAATATTTTCATGACAATTATTTTACTAGGATGAGAGTATCAATTTCACTTGCTTAAGCAAGATTTTGGCAAAACCTTTCAATGAAGTGAATATATATGTATTAATATATATTTTATATACATATTTTATATACATATATATATACATATATAAAATTTTGTTCTCAAAGAGGAAGAACTGCTTGGGAATAGCTGCAGAGGCATTTCTTTTGTAAAGACTCACTTATAGTCCAATAATCTTTAAATTCTTAGAACTTCATGTCATTGCACAATAATACCATCTTAAGTTAAGAGGCTGCACATTTTTATTACTGTTTTCAAGTTTCAGATATTATTTTTCTACATATAGTGCAATGATAACAAATATTTTCAAATGCAATGTTTAATTTGAAATTTAAAGGTTAGACACTCATTTACAACCTTATACACCTTTTCTTGTGTTTAAAAAGCTTTTTCTTTACCTGAAAATATTTAATGTCAAACATAAATATTTTTTATGGGAGGGAACATGTGTGTTTGGTGGGAGAGCATGTGCTTAGCTTGTATGAGGAACCAGGTTCCTTTCTGGAACCTATTATAGAAAAAAATACATAAAGAGAAATGTAATTGTAAATCAAAAGCTTTTGTGCTAATTTATAATATGCATAATTATTTTAATTTATCCAAATTTATGGAAAATATAGCATAAGCCTTTTATTAATATATAAGCCTTTTCCCCCACATATTGCTCAGTTTTTCCCTTCTCTTCCTAATTTGTATACATGCTTCTGACATCTATAGACATATTTTAATATTATTGGAAAGTTCTCAGGAGGCTAAAGAGATTGTTGTCCTTATCTAAGCAACATGGTAAGTGATTTTAGGCAAAACCATATCACTTTGTTCCAAGTAATCAGGATTTATTGCTCAGAAAACAAAAAGAAAAAGGAAAAATGAAAGATAGAATAATAAAATGTCATAGACTGATCTCTGGAAAATGCGGGTCAAAAGTAACCTAAAATATGCACATCCATAAACTTTCCTCTTACTGATGTATCTTTAAAACTGCATTTTAAACCTAGAAAGACTGACGTTAAAACCATTACAAGACAAAACATTTATTGTAAGTGGTTGAAAAGAGAAAATAAAATTCTGTCATGCATGATTTAAGAAGGCACCATCCAATCTACTAAGGCAAGTAATTCATGTGAAAAATTAGATTTTAAGCTAACATATTTTATCTTTCTAACACATTCAGAATCTCCATGTAGTTATACATGTGCCGACTAAGTCATACTCCCATGAAAATAAAATATACTTACCAAAGGAATAGACATTTATATAAATTTAGGAGGAGGAGACCAAAAAGCTTAACTAATTCTTGCCTTACAGGGGGTGTTTCAAGCACTCACATTGCGCTTGGTAGCCTTTGATGTCCTATGAAATTTATATTCATGGCAGTCTAACACAGAGAAGAGTGAATAAAATGAAAACATAAAGGACAATGGCCGAGGGGAAGCATAATGATACAGTTGTATTTTAATATCATTTTTCTACATAACAACAGTAATAATGTCTTGGATTTCAATTTCTTTTTGCGTTCAGTGCCTCAAAGTACTAAGTGAAGTCAAAGAAGCCTGCTGGCTATGCAAGTTAGTCAAGTATTATTACCTATTTTATAGGAAGGTAAATCAATATGCAGTAGAACTTAGGGATTATTCCAAGAGAAAATGTTTCTTTCCAAAGGAAAATGTTCTTTACCAGTTGTCAAACACTTGAACCATGTTAGTTATGTCCAAGGAGCAAATGACTAGAAAACTAGCAATGATAACTTGGGGAGGAAGGAACAAAGTATCTCAGGTGGTAAAATAAAAGCTGTGTGTGTGTATGTGTGTGTGTGTGTATGTGTGTGTGTGTTTTCTTCTTTGATAAAGGAAGAGCAAAATATAGATATTTACTTCTAAAATATTTTGTTCATTGGAACAACCTGGTAATGGAAGTTAAGCCATGGGCAGAAAGAGTTGACCATGGATAAATCATTTTATTTTCTTTTGTTTTATTTTTAATTTTTATTTTATTTTTTTTTAAATAAAAAAAGGGACAGTAGGTAAAATGATGGAGATGCTCATGTTGAGACAACTTTGTGCCACCTGACAATAGAAAAGGGTTGGCAAAAACAAGGTACCAAAAATAAATATAAAATATAATAAATAATTATTTGCTGAAAAAAAATATTTAAATGTCCCAAAGAAACCATTATTACTGGGCAGTAATTAATTAGAATTGGTTGATGTAGGACTGAAAGAAAACAAACAATAATTAAAATGGGTATTATATCCTAACCAAACATATTAAAGACATTTTACAAGTGATTTTTATTCCACATAAAATTCACCTGCACAGAAAGTTTTCTAATCCATTGAAACATTAGTTATACAAATAGAAAAGACAGGCTGACAGAACAGTGACAATCAGAACAGTGACAGATTTATAGTGTATATAGAAAAGTATGGGATTTATGAACCCTCATATGTAAACTATTCAGAATATAAAATGCTATCACACAATAAAAGGCAAAACATAGATTTTGTATGACACTTAGATGAACAACTATTAGCAATATAATATTCCACTATGGTCACTTGAATTCCTAAAGTGTAAGTGTTGATATATTTTTTTTTAATTAGACTAAAAAACCTGAATAAATTCTAAGAAATCAGTATAATAATTCTTCTAATTAGAATGTAATTATTCATAATATATTTCCTTGATACCATTTATAAATAAGATTTTCTAAAGATTGTTATACTGACTTACAATTAAAACAACCTCCATTTGTGCTCATTGCTTATTTTATCAGCACCCTGTTTTCCCGATTTTTTAAAAAGATGGTCTTTAACATTTAGTCAATTTCATTTTCTTGTGTTTTATGAATTCTAAATTTAAACTTTCTATAAAAAATGACAAAAATCAGACAAAATTTATGCATTTAGTTTTTCTTATAATTTTAATATTTTATTTTAAATAGAAAAGTAATATTTGATTAATAAATTTGCCTTAAGAATCTAAAAGGGAAAAGTATCAGTAACATCAGAGCATTTTAGTCTCTTTATATAATTAATTCTAATATATTTTTTTTAACTAGGGATTTAACCCTGGGACACTTTACATTGAGGCTATATCTCCAGTCCTTCTTTTACAATTTTATTTTAATTGTTTTTTAAGAAGGATCTTGCTAACTTGATTGTGGCTTTCCTAAATGGTGAGGCTAAGTTTGAACTTGTGATCCTCCTGCCTCAGCCTCAAGAGTTGCTGATGTTACATGTGTTCAATACCATACACAGCACAAATCTTGTTTATTTCCTTAAAGTGCTTTTGAAATAATTCAAAACTTCCATTAAAGGTGTCAGGTATTTTGGTCACTGTGATGAAAAAGCTGACTAATATGCCAAAGCACAAATCTTCCCTTTTTATGAGGTGTTTCATTTCCTCCCCTTTGCAACACATATGTTATAATGAAGAGTGCATTACTTAAGAATTCTGAATTTTTTTTTTTTTTTTTGCAATATTGCTCCTGAACACAATACAGGAAAAATAAGATGAAGAATGTTCTAGGGAGCCAAAGATAATGTTAAAATTACCTATAATCATTCATCCACAAAGTTATAAATACCTAAACTTGGTGGTAGGATTAAGAATAATCCTACCACCAAGTTTAGGTATTTATAAATGAGAATGGAAAAATTCAACCTATATAACCTATATATTAAGGAAATATTCAACAAAAACTAGCAGCAGAAAATAAATTACAATAGAAAAAAAATGAGAGAACTTTTATTTGAATTTAATTTTTAAAGAAAAGACAGCATCTCTATTGAAGGAGTAAAAACAGTTTCAAGGACCAAACTTGTAAAATTATCCATATATATCCAGAATATTGATATTATTGTGATATTAATTTCCTTATAACTGAAAATTTGGGGTATCATTTATTGAAGATAATTATATATTAATAGTCTTGATATGTAAATATACTGCATTGCTTTTTCTGTTTCTAGGGAATTTGAATGTTTTGTGGGTTTTGTGCTCTTATATCTTAGTTTTATGAAGCATATTATAGTAAATTAAAATTTTAAATATTTATATTTATATTTTCCATTTTGCTTAAAATATTGTGATAAATTTTGTGCATAGTACAAATATTTAGCACTTTTTTATTTAGCCTGCATTTTTTTATGTTTGTTGTAACATAAACGTGACGAACATGAACAATGAGGAATTAATATGATGGCTGTGCATCTCCACACACTGCTGGTTGAAATATAAATATTATTCTTGCTTGTTATAAAGGAAGTTTTATGCTAAGGTATTTCATTATGTTTACAACTAGCTTCTGAAGTTATATATTCTGTTAACGCTTGAACATCCAAAATCCACATTTTAGTTTATAACCTCCTCATGGCATTCAGGTTAATGATGTACCTTTTATGATCATGAAACTACCTTCACACTCACAGTAATCCAGGCTTGAAATCTGGAAATAATTATCTTACTCAAAATTCTCTCACCGCTCAAATCCAATCTATCCCCAAGTCTTGCATGTTCCACCTTCACACTTTCTGTATTTAATGCATAATTTCATTTTGAATCCTGCTGATTAAAATCCTATTTCAGGCCCATCAATAATTCTACCTTTAACAACTGTATTTATTTCCAAACTGTTTGTTTCATCTACTTTGTTTTCTGCATGTGCATTCACTTTCATAACAATAATAGTTAAATATCTCATGTATTTAAGCAATGCTAAATGCTAATGTCTAGTCTGACATTATTTTTTTATAATTGCACAAGAGAGGTACTGTATTTTATCTTTTATCTGCATTTCAGTGTTAAACCACCTGTAAATGAGACATATAAAAGGTTTTCCCAAATTCACAAAGTAAGGGAATATATCTGTTAGACTTGAAACTCAAGGACCTGACACTCTCAAACTAAACCCATGTCTGCAGGGACATTTTCCAAGACTTAAGGTGGATTACTAAAACCACTGACAATACCAGTCCCTACAGATGTTATATTTATTCTTATATTGTTACTAAGTGACTAACAGATGGGCAATGCATAGATATATTGGACAAAGTGAGGATTCATGTCCTGGACAGGACATTGTGGGATGGTACAAGATATCATTATGCCACTCAGAACATGCATGATTTAAATCTTATGAATAGTTTATTTCTACTTTTTAATTTTATATTTCCAGATCATGGTTGACTGTAAGTAACTGAAACCATAGAAAGAAAAACTACAGATAAACAGAAACTACTATAATGTAATGATAGTTTACAGTATTTCCTGATTCATCACCTTTAAATATTATTTTAACCAAGAGAATATTCTGCTTAAAATCAAACAATCATATTGAAAAATGGTAAAGTTATGGCTCCAAATGACTTTTGTTTAATAATATTCCTCAGTAATTGAAAAACATATATTTGCACTCACTTCTCCATGTCTTAGTTCAACCAAATCTCTACAATTCAATAGTTACAAGAACAAACAGTTGAAGTCCCCCACCCTTAAGACACTGTTTCTACCTTCTGAAACTGTTTTTGTTTGACTCTCTAATTAATATACTGATGTGTGCTTTTTTAAAAAAAATCTGTTTGAAAAGAATATTAGTTCCTCCAGGCAGGTACTGTATCATTTATCTTTGAACCCATCAACATCTTTTGGAGACAAAACTGTGGACAATTATTTAGTGAAACAAATGATTAACGAATTCTAAAATTAAAATTTAAAAAATAGATATATTGATATAAAGTGAATAGCAACAGAAAAACCAAAAGCATGGTTTTTTTGTAGAATGTTCTTGATATTGCTGTCTATTAATCTAAAATGGCAATTAGTGAACTTTGAAATTCTTAAAGGCAAAAAATGTTATGCACTTTAATATTTTTATAATTTCTATGAAATCAAAATGATCATTTAAATTAATAATATTTGCTAATTAAAAATTAGAAGAATCCAGCCTAAATTTAATTTACAATGTTCCCCTAAACCCATGGCTTTTTGATATCACCCTTAACCTACAACGATTTAACTTTAAAACAGCCATGCAGATTTAATTATGCGTTGGCTCCTAAGGGATGCACTCATATATCAGTTTTCATCTCTCATGGACAGATCATTTGCAGTTAAGTTACAAACCACTGAAAATCAATTTTTAATGGAAATACTTGCACAACCTTAACTGCAAAAGAGCAGAAATTCAGGTATAATACCAAGTGGCAGGTTATTAACTATAACTTCAATTTTATGTTCTTTTGACACAAGACTGTGTCAGCCAAAAATAAGTGAGCATTTGCCACACAAGTCACACTTAACAGTAGATTATTCCTCAATGAAAGTTTTAGTGGTCCAGCATTAAGTCTATGGGGATACTAGAGGAAATTTTGATCTGCTTAGCAAGAAGTCAGTGAACCAAAAAAATTGTACTAAAATGATGTTAAAGTTCTAAATGAAAACCAGAGAAGCAAGGAAATGTAAAGTTAAGTTGAATCTCCATCATTAAACATACTAGCCAACTTAGAGCAGGTTTTACATATAAAGTATCAGCTATCTCAAAAATCAGTAAGATACTGGGGCAATATCTCACCACAATGCCATACTCATTTATTATTATGCCTATATTCATGTAATTTGTTTACTTGTGCATGTGTGGGTACACACATATATATATAATTTAAAAAATATTCATTTGAGTCAGTTTTAGTGAAGTTAAATTAAAATGCACAAGACTTATTTTCAGAAGTCAGTTAACAGTTAACGGCAGCTGTCAATAAATAAATTTTATTCTCATGAGTTCAATTTCCTTAGGTAAAGTCTTGAAAAAGTCTAATTTATAAACTAAAGCTGTACAGAGTTAGTGAAAAATGAGAAATTATTCTATGGTAAATATGATATTGAATATGATTCTAACTAAAACAGTTTTATGAAAATAAATATCTCTATGAAAGAAATAATTTAATTATTAATTATAACTATTGTTTTTTGAAAATCTGCTACTTGAATGAAATTCCTTGAGATACTTATTGTTATTAATAATGGAAATAATTTTCATGTAATATAGCAGTTAATTGTTTAGAAAAATCAAGCATATTGAATTTTAGAATTAAAATGTTACACTACAGAAATTTAAAATAATTTCCTCAAAATAGGCAATAGACAATAAATCAATATTAAATAATATACTGTAATTATTTTTAATACCTTTATTTATTTATTTATTTTTATGTGGTGCTGAGGATGGAACCCAGGACTTCCCATGTGTTAGACGAGTGCTCTATCGCTAACCCACAATCCCAGCTAGATATACTGTAATTATTGAATTGCTTTTTAGTCTTAATTTTAGGCTAATTTTGTATACACTAAGTTGTAATTTATTCAACAAAACACATACATATATACACAAATTGTAACACATTTCTTAGGAAATTTTATTTTATTGTGGCATGGGACTTAACAAATGCTTTAGTAACAATATTAACTCATTTATTAGAATAGATGGTTGGTGATTTTTTGGGTTTGATAGCAAAAACCATGAATGCATTTCCACCAAAGCACAGGGAATATCTTTTCAATTTATCTCAATTTAAAACACATTTTAAAGGTAGTATATGAAATTTCATCCATTGGAAATTTTTATGTCTTGATTCAATGAGCTGGAAGTTTGCTCACTTATAAACTTAACAATGGATAAACCTTTTTAACAATGGATAAACCTTTTTTATTTTATTTGCTGATATATCCTAGAACCTAGAATAAGATTCTGGCACATAATACAGGCCAATTAAAGTTTATTAAATACAAGTTACTTTCCATTGTAGACTATCATTCTTTAAAAATGAATTATCTTTGAAAATTCAGTACTGTCCACACAACTCAGAGGAAAGCCTGGAGTATTTAATCTTACTGACACATTTCTAACTAGAACTTCTAGATGCTTGAGGCTCAAGTTTAAATCCTTTGCCTTTCTAGTATAATGTGAATTTAATCTTTACTGCCAATTTTGTTCCAGTCTGAACAAGAATTATTTTTGCAGCATTTATCATTGAGGAGGCTGTTTTATAAAAAGCAATATACTATGTGTGACTATGAAATGAATATCAGTACTTATTACCTATTTTCTTTTAGTAATTTTATTTCAGTATAAGAAACTTTTTTTCCTAACCAAAAATAGGAATTAATGAAAAAAAAAGTTGGCATTTATAGAACAAAATTAAACTTTTAAACAACATTTTAATAATTTTTTCAAATTTTCTTTAGGCAATATAAAGTGCAAAAAAAGGCCTATAGTAAGCCAACTTGTGTGAATTTCCCTTGTTGCTGATAGAAGTGTACACTGTTAACTTACTTGTAAACTCCTTTATCCACCTGATGTAACTCCCTCATTGTTCAATAAGCAGTTCTCTTTTGCTTTTTCCAGACTTCTACTTTATATGAAGTTATAAATATTCCAAGTGACTTAAGGTGCTTAGGCTTCTACTTTACTTCTTATATAAAAGGAAAATGAGTCTTAACAGAAAATAATATAAGTCCTAAAACTTGAATGTCAATATGGAATAGCAAGAAATATTGTTGAATGAATATCTGTACCGAATTATAAGACGGTAATACTGAATCAACTACTTATGTTGCATCTGTGTATACAATCAGGTTTTGACACGGTTTCCCAGGGAATACTTCAAGAATTCAATGTGCATTATAAAAGAAACAAACAATACAGTAGAAAAAGCATGACAAAATTGACTTGCTATTAGAAACCAAGTGGGAAAAGAAATCAAAACAAAAACATAATTGAGTTATTTAAAATTGAAAGTCCCCAATTTTTTCAGGCATTATTTTTATACTCGAAGTAGCATTTGCTACTTGTTTGCTGATTTCATTGTGGGAAATGTTTTAATTGAATAATTCCTTCTCATAATTTTTATTTGTTCCTATTTGCTTTTAATTAATGCATTAAAAACTGTACACATTGGTGTGGTACAATGTGGTGTTATGGTACACATACATTATGCAATAATTAAATCAGCCTAAATTAGCATGCCTATCAACTCATAATTTGTTATTATTTTCTGTGTTGAGAACTTTCAAAATCTTCTCTTTTTGCTGTTTTTAAATATTCAATACAATATTGTTAACCACAGCACCCTGCTATGCAATTGAACAGCAGAACATATTTCTTCTATTTAACTTTGTGCTGCTTGGCCAATCCCCTCCTGTTCCTGCTTAGTCTATCCCCTCCAAGTCTCTGATAACTACTCTTCTACTCTCTATTTCTATGAGATGAGTAGATTACACACATGATTTAGATCAGTGCATTTTTCTCTTTCACTGACATGTTTATTACACCTAATGTTCTCCAGGTTCATCATACTGCCAATGACTTTATTCTTTTTAAGACTGAATAGTATTCCAGTGTCAAAACCTCATTTTACTAACCTTGTTAGTGTCATTCTGTGCAAGTTTCAGTCCTGAGAGAAGTACAAAAACAATTGGATTTTCTGTGCAAGAGATTATTGGGGAAATTCCTGAGAAGATGGTAAGAGAGAAGGTGTGGAAAAGTGGGTAGAAACAGTCTCAGAATGCAACTCAGGTTTAGTTTGTGTCTGTTGAGAGCCACAGCCGAAGGGGCCCCAGCAAACTTTCAGACTGCCAGCTGATGATTGGCTCACAGCCGCCCCAGCAACATCTAGCTAATTGGCTCCTCTTCGGTGATGCTCATTGGGCTGTTTCCCTGCCCTTTCAGACCACAGAGCTGCTCATTGGGGGACTTTTTTGGCTCTGCCCACGCGACCCAGCCAATCGGCCTCAAGAGCAAGAGGATTGTGGGAGGTGGAGAGGCTTGTGGGAAGCTGGTAGTGGCAGTTGGGCTCTGAAGGTTTTCCTGAGGAGCTGTTTTGTTTGGTATGTGTGGTTCTAAAAATAAAGTTAGTTTCTTTTGACAAGTGGCTCCTGATTGTGCCCAGCCAGACTGCGGCATTTGGTGGCCCGTACGGGGAACGAACCCGCGACTTTGGCGTTATCAGCACCAAGGATTCGCTTGGTCATAAGCCAGTTGTTTTATTAATGGCATTGCTTGTTCTGTATTCCCAAAAACTCTGGTAGCTGTTTGAATAAGCCTATCTACAAATTCAGCGTAAGATTCATTAGCTCCTTGTATTACCTTAGATGGTTTCCAGATGATGTGTGTCCAGACAATTGTAGAGCTTGGTAGATGAGGTGGGTAGAATCCCACATCTTTCAGGAGAGATCCAGCATTATTACCTCTGCAGTGCTTAGATACTGGCTGGGAGTAGCCTATTGAAAGCTTCATTATGAATACATTTTATGGTTCTGTAGAAGGGAGTCAGAGACATCATCCAAATGTACTCCTTATAACATATAACATATCTCAAAGGAGACAAGCAACGTACTTTCATGCCTCTATACAGAAATTGAGAAAGAACATACAAGAAACTATGGGCCAATGAAATGTTCTACATCCTGCTTGTTCTGGTAACTACAAATCATTATGTATTTGTCAAAATATATCAACATATAAATTAAAAGTAGAACCATTTTGCATGCAATTTTAAAAAATGTATTGAATTTCTTAAATAAATAGATATTAGTTACCATTTGGGTTCTTTCACATTTGTTTTGCAATGAATACTTATTTACCATATCCTCTTAGTAATTTTTTCTGATCATTTTATTTTAAATCATGATCCTTTCTGTTTTAATTTTCTTCTTCTTAGCATACATATTTTAGTGTTTTCTTACTAAAGGCCTATGAAAAGAAAACTTATAATCTTGGTCATAGAAAATCCTTCAAGCCATCTCATTCTTAAATAGCTGTTAAAATGCGAATCAAATTCTAGATTGACAGTTATTTAGAACATAGTATTTTGAATGCATTGTTCCACTGTCTTCTGGCATCTATTGTTATAAATGAGAAATCTGTCAGTCTGTCAGTCTTTTTAAAGCAGACTTTACATTATATATTTTTTCTGTTATGTTCTATAATTTTACTCTATGTCTCAGTGTGAAATTGTTTTTGTATTTCTGGCTTGAAACTTGATGTGATCATTTAATTTAAGGATCCAAGTCTTTCTTCAATTCCTGAAATATTCAGACTCTATTTCTATGAATATTTTCTCTTTTTTTGTCCCATTTAATATAATTCTGAAACTCCTAACATTCAGTGTTCTTAATTGCTGGGAAAACAAACAAACTGCCTGATTTAAGGAGAAAATAAATCAATGATAAGGCTAGAGAATTAAAATCAGAAAGTGAGCCAAAGTACAGTAGAGTTAAGCAGTCAGCACCACAGGTCAGCACATGCGGCAACTGAGGCTGAGGAAGGCACCTGACCTGCTGCTGAGCTCTAGACATAGGAGCTCACTCAGACATCAGCACTCTGTGATGCTGGATACCACTACACAGTCATTTTACACTGGGCTCTGAGACTTGACTATTGTGAAAAGATGACCCGCTGTTCCTTCTTTATTAAAACAACAGTTACCCATTATACCAATGGGTGTGAATGATTGGCCTGCCATAAGAGATATGTTTATACCAGTGTGACAAAACGGATAAAAATATATGTATGTGTCATTTTCCGTGTCTATAATAGGATACAGGCTCTGCTTTCTAGGAATTCTTAGAATATGTGATGTTTCTTAAGAGAAAGTAATTTTAGAAGTTCAACTTCCTCAGTGATAAGAGTCGTTACAATTTATCATTTTAGACCTCTTTCTTCCAAAATATATTTCTAATTCAGTATAATTTTTCCTCCTAAAAACATAAATGCACTTTCTACTCCAACTCTAAAATTCATCAATAATTCCTGAGGTGTATCCCCATTCTTTCTTATGTCCCATTTTGATCTCATCTCAATACAGTCTATGAGTTAACATGCAAACCCAGCCATCATACAAACTGTGTAAAAATTGTTGGGATGGATAAATAATATTTTTAAATTTATCTGCCTGCAGACGAAAATGTTGTTAGCTATTATGATTATCCTAACTACTCCTGTTCTCCACACAGCACTGGATATTATGATATCTTTTCATTTGATCTCATTTCTCACTGATTTTAAATTCTAGTTTTGTTACTTTCCCAGTTTTACTCCAATATTAATCTTTAGTCATTCAATATACACAAAGATAATCGATGCAATGCCTTGGCTTCTTTGCAGTGCTTCTATGATATTTTCCTCTAATCTCTTTATTAGCCACCAGTGACTCAATCTCATATATTAGACCTTGTTGTTACTAGTATCTGTTATATAATTTCAGTTACCTATGTCCTACTTTCAGAACACTACCCAAACAGGACACTTACTCTTTTATAATATGTGGCTCTGTTGGCATAAAAAAAGCTACTGACAATGTTGCATATAGTAGTCATTCTGGTAAGGTGAGTCATAGAGTAAAACCCAGAAAACCCATATTGTGTGCACATATAACCTCCTTGTTGTCTTGATACCTTCTGGAAAAATCCTAATGCAAGACCATTACACTGGCTAAATCCAAAGATAATAATATATAAGCCTTTGATGTTTAAGTTAATTTATTTATTTATTTTGTTCAAGTTAATTTAAATGTTGTGATTTATTTGCTAGACTGCATAACTTAGATTATATTGAGAGAAATAAATTGTCTCCTAGAAGTGTACTTTGATGCAACAAAATTTTAACATAATTATCTGTAGTATAAAAGCCTGGTGACAGTCAGTGAAGATACTAGAGGGTTGGAAAATGTTCACCCATATTGCACAATGGTAATATATTTGTCTTAAGGAAGTGTAGTTCTAGGTATAGATATTGGGAAAATAGAATGCTCAATAGTGTACAGTGGTTACTACTGACTTTGACCAGAGAAAAATTAGTTAAGATAGCTAATTCATTTATCAGTAAGTATGAAAGAGCAATAATACCCACCCTAAAATTCAAGGAGGATAAAATGGAAATTTATGCTTGCAAAGATCAAACCCATGTACCAAATTCACATTATGTATTTTTTAATTCTCCAATAAACTGCATACACTTAAAACATACTTTAAAATTAAATTTGACATAAATGCACAATCCAAGCAACCATTGCCACATACAAGATTAGGCATATTGCCACCACCTCTAAAAGATTTCTAATGTGTCTGTAATCCGTTCATCCTCTACCCCACGGCCAGACAACTAGTGACCTGTTTTCTGTCACTTTAAAACCAATGAATGGATTAAAGTGTCTCAGAGCAAAGATCAAGTTAAGAATGTAGAGCCTACTTGAATTTATATCCTTTCAAATGTATGAAATGCCTTAGGGAAAAAAGAATAGGAAGTGACTTGCCAACTAAAGTATAAAAGGTTCAAAAGAGTTTGAAAGAAATAGAAAGAAAGACACATGGTTTAGAAATCAAACAAATACAGAAATCTGAGATTTATTTCCCAAAAATAATTTTTCATGTTTTCTCACAAAGCAAATATATTGGAATTTAAGATGCATAATACTTATGGATCTTTTAAGTAATTATATTTTCAAAAGAATCATATGCCTGTATTTTTTCAGACAAAAATGACCCCTCAAAATCTATGGATTTTTAAAATAATTATATTATCAAAACAACCAGAAGCCTTCATTAGTTGAGACTATTTCTGCTCCATACCTTCCTAGTCCAGAAAGCAGTTTAAGTACTCTGAACTCATTGAACAATGAGGCTCTTTCCCCAGTTTTAGGATTAAGGGCTCCTCCTGCATCTGCACTGCACTTTTTTTCTTTTTTCTTTTTGGAAGTAATTATGTTTGCCTCAATGGTTTAACAATAAATGTGTAGCTAATTCCTTAGGGAAGTTCCTGGGATAAATATTCCTGTCCTGACCAATTTCAAACTATCATTGTAGTGTTAACTGACAGTTTTTCTAAAAATATAATTATTGAACTTTGCCAAGTAGTATAATCTTACTCTAACACATCAGTAGCTATGTCTCCTATTCTCTAATTTATGAACTGGAATATATATATTATACTTATTTCATTTTTGCATTTGGATTAAATGGATACAAAATTGTCAATTTATGGTTACTAGGTAATAAAAGGGTTTCATCAACATAGGATAGTACAACTATCACATACCTCACATAGGTCCTCTAACTCTTTTAATTTTCTTTCACCCTACCACATGAATCTTCCACCCCCCTCCCCGGCAAATTCATACTTTAATGCTGTTGAATGCTAAATAAAGAGTAGTTCCTGGTTGGGCCAATATTTCCCTGGTTATCCACCTGACCATTTATCTCCTTCAAATCTTTGTTCAAATGTCATATCAACAAGGATTACCATAATCATACTGTTTCTCCATCCCTAACATTATGGATTCTCTTATATTATTTTACTTTTTTTCTCTCCCTCATATTTATTAGCTTACAACATACCATATAGCATACTGTCTTGTGATATGCATTGCTTATTTTTGTCGTGTTCACTATAAGTATGTAAGTTCTATGAGGGCAATATTTTATTTTTGGTTAATTTTATTGTTTAATTTTTACTAATGTATCCCAAATCCCACACAATCATATTTTACAAATAATAGGACTTAATAAATAAAACAAATAAATCAATGGTGATAAAATAGTAAGTTACATGTGTGATAAAAATGGGTCTAATATGAATTTTGAGATATCTGGATTATATTTACATTTTGGAGGTTTAAATTCTGGTAAACTGTGCATCCAGCACCGAAATGGCAAGATAATTAGGCAGCTTCTCTTGATATACTGCCAATTGGCCTCCATTTTTGTCACCATGGTCATTTTGTCTATGAGTCTTTCAGCAAGTACAGAGTTTTAGGTAAAAATGAATGACTGTCAAGATTAGAGAGAGTTGTTTTGTTGTTACATATATTAAGAATCTCCTCCCCATTCCTCACCTTTTATTTTAAAAACAGAAAAAAAGGGAAGGAAGGAAGGAAGACTTATTCACTTTTTACTTCCAGGAGTCCTTTTCAATACTTGTTTCCCTTTCACTTGAATGACCCTGAAGCTGTGAAATGACTAAGATCTGAAATTTGTGTAAAAGCATTTGAAAACCTTGGTCACTGCTGGAGGCTTTTTAATATTTTAGTCATAGGGCTACTATGGTTGAGTCTGTCATTCCAAATCCTTATGTAATAAGTAATTGGGTCATTATGTATTATGGTTTAGATATTTGGTGTCCCCCAAAAGCTCACGTATGAGACAATGCAAGAAAGCTTTGAGGTTCAATGATTGGGTTATGAAAGTATTAACCTAATCAGAGCACTAATCCTATTAACTGGGTGGTTAATAGGCAGGTAGGTTGTTGTCTTTGGGGTTTATATTTTGTCCATGAAGAGTGGAGCTCTTTCTCTCTGCTTCCTGGTGCCATGTTCCCAGTTTCTTTCCTCTGCCACAGTATTTCCCAATGATGTTCTCGCTCACCTTGGGCCCCTAAGAATGGAGTCAGCCATGTGAGAACTAAGACCTCTGAAAACATGAGCCCCCAAATAAACTTTTCCTCCTCTAATTGTTCTTGTCAGATCTTTTGCTCACAACAATGAAAATGCTGAATTAAATACCATTTTTACCAATATCTTAACTCTGTTAAATGTACTACCACATTTCTGGCCATTCTGAAAAACAATCATCTCCATTAAAATATTATCCATCTCTAACGCAACATCTACTAAGGACCTCAGCCTGCACAAACAACCACAATAACACTTGTAGTTTCTAATGCCTTGGTGATTGCCAAGTCTCTATGCCTTAGATTCTAAGGAGAAAAATATACCAATATAATAGTTTTGTCATAAATTATAATTCAATAAAATTAGTCTTTATTGTGTTTAATGTATTATAGCAACTATTTTCTAACGATCTTGTTTGAGTGCTTATATTAAAAACCAAATAAACAGTTAAGACAAGCTTCTCAATGTGGCATATCAAATCCAGACTCTCCAATAAATGCATCTGTATTAGACTTTCTTAGTCTTGCCATTAGTTACATTTGAGGCTGGAAAAGTCTATTTAAACAATTACTCTGTGCATTGTAAGATGTTTAGCTGAATGTGTGGCCTCTACCCATTATATTCAGATTATACTCCCCATTAATTTTTATAACCAAAAATGTCTGCAGACCTTGCAAAAAATCCTTTGAAGGGAAAAACTACCTTTGATTCAGAACCGATAATTAAAATCAATACATTCAATCAAAGTGAAGTTATTATACATTTTGGGGAAAAGAATTTCAGAAATTACATTCACATATATTGTGCAGAATTTTTTTAAATATACAATAAATATACAATATACAATAATCTTATAATCTATTTGGTGGCTTATAACTTTTTTGGCTTCATTGGTCTCCTGATACATAAAAGAAAATTTATTACTATACTTTTGAAATTGAATGTTCCTAAAAAGCATAAATTAAAATTTTGCTATCCTAAGTGGCCCTATTGGTTGGTAATGGATTCTTAGGGCCTCATGGGAGGTGCTTTGGTCATTGGGGGTTTACCCTCAAAGGGAATTGTGAGACCTCCATGTATTCTCACACTCTCTGCTATAGTTTGAGATGTGATTGTGTTGCCACTACATGTGCCTAGGCCATGATGTGCAATCTCCACCAAACAGAACCAATGTAGGTAGCTTTGAATTTCCAAAACTGTGAGCTAAAAAAAAAAAGAAAGAAAAAGAAAAAAGAAAAAAAATTCCTTATAAGATAATCATCTATATATTTGTTGAAATAATGTGAAACTGACTATTACAATGGATGTAGCTACAGGCCTGGAGATATAAGGGATAGTGGAATTGAATCTTGAGGATATCTATCTATCTATCTATCTATATATATATTTGTTTTTCTTTACACAGGGGCTTGGACAGGGATTACAGTTATGAACATGGTGACATATAGATACATTCAAGTTATATTGTAAATATATAACCAACTATTTAACTAATAAAAGCTGTGCTTCATAGGTGGTTATAGGTGATTACATCAGTGTATCTAATAGAAGTAAATGAGGGTTGACAAAAAGATTTGGGAATTATTAAATGCATTTATCTAAAGTCAGGAGATCAGAAGTGAATATTTTACTGAAGTATAGATAAGAATCATAAGGTAGTAAAGCCAGGCCCCCACCTTGGAGTGGAGGAGTGGCAGGCCAGAGCCCAGCAGAGCCCATGCCAGATGGAGCCTTAAGTGCAGCAAATCAAGCCAGGGAGCACTGACCTATCATACTGCAGTGGACCAGCTCATATGAAGCTAGTGCAGATGTCTGTACTACATAGTGCTCTAGAATCCATATCTGCCTACCTCAAAGTCTTATTTCCCCACAAGTGGCAGAAAAACAGTTGAGGCAGACACAAATGGAGATTGTAGGGCTAACCAATAACATTGATATTTTCCAAGACTTGATTACCATAAATTTGGATCGATTTCTTTGAACTACCTGCTATATAAAACCCCTACACACTAGTACACTCAAGCAGCAACCTGCTATCAGTTCACTTCTAGGCTTAGAGAGTCCTGTTTTTGTCCCCCCCTTCTCACCTGAATAAATCCTACTCCTTTTACTTTTACCTTCCATTTTCTGAGAATTTCATTTTTCTGATTTGTAAGACAAAAACCCCCAAAGAAGAAACTGGTCTTGAACTGCTGGGATCTACCACAACATGAAGGCATAACTTGCAATTAAGAGCTGCAACATGCCATTCGCTAGTGGATAGTAGTGGAGAAGAATCAGACTTTGCAGTTTGAGAACCTTGGAGCTGATTCCAGCAGGCATTCCCTGCTGTTATTAGCTGCTAACACTAAAATGGGGCTTTCTTAGTTGCAGAGCCCTGCAGCTTAGACAGACCCCACCAGCCAGCAAAAGTGGAGAATCAAGTTTCATCTCAAATTCTGATTTCAGTAGGACTAAAATATGAATTAGACATAACTTCCTATGTTCATATATGAATGTATCAACAATGAAACTCCACATCATATACAAATACACAGCCTATATCAATGTTTATAGCAGCACAATTCACAATAGCTGAATTATGGAACCAACTTAAGTGCCCTGCAGTAGATGAATGGATAGGGACACTTTGGTGTATATATACACACACACATGGAACATCACTCAGCATTAAAAGAGAATAAAATCATGGCATTTGCAGGTAAATGGATAAAGTTGAAGAATATAATGCTAAGTGAAGCAAGCCAATCCCCAAACACCAAAGGTCAAATATTTTCTACCTTGACTCATAATGGCAATTGTGGCAGGAAGAATGGAAGGAATGAAGGAACTTTAGATAGGGCAAAGGAGAAGTAGGGGAAGGGAGGGGGCAAGGGGATAGGAATTATGGTGGAATGAGTTAGACATCATTACCCTAAGTACATGTATAAGACACAAATGGTGTGAAAATACTTTGTGTACAATCAGTGTATTGAAAAATTGTGCTCTATATGTGCAATATGAAATGAATTGCATTCTGCCATTATGTATAACAAATTAGAATAAATTTTAAAAATTAACAAAAAACAACTACAAGAATTGGATCTTAATTAGCATGAGTTATACTCCATGAATGTATGTCAAAATGCACTCTATTGTCATGTATATCTGAAAGCAACAAATAAAAAGTAAACTAAAAATAAAAAAAAACACTTTAACATTCAGAGGTTGAAATAAAGAAGAAGATTCAGAAAATTTGATACACTTGAAATTATTTTTTGAATAAAAGAATATATACTAAAGTATATGTCCTGGAAAATATTGAAAAAAAAGCAAGGGTGATCACTTGTGTAAAATTTTATTGAAAAGCAAGTCAGATTGTAATATGAGAATCCAAAATTGGCATTGTCACATGAAAATACTTTGTAACTTCGAAAAATATAGATTTAATATAATGGGTTTTAAGAGAAACAGGGAGGTAAAAAAGCATATTACTAAGCTGTTTTTAGTGTATTTTAATATTCATTTATATTTTAAAAATATCAATTCCTTGATTATTACAGAAAAAAATGGAGAAAATGAAAAAAAAATACATTACTTAAGGAAAGAATATTTAAATGAAAGAGTCTTTCCTAGTAGATCTATTATGAAATCTAGTATCAGATGTCAATTCAAGAAACTTGTATCACTTAAAGTTTTTAGGCTCCATAGAAAATTTAACTTAGCCACAGTTTTACTGCTCATTATTCCACTATTCTATAATTAGCAACTTGTCTTTCTTGCCATCAAAAAAATTATAATTTGCTTCCATGATTTATTCAAGTTAATAATACAAAACTATTTTCATAGCACTCAGAAAGTTCAACCAACTTAAAAAAAAATGTGACTATCTTTACCTGGACAATTTTAAGCACCAATTTGTTTAAAAATATTTCATGTAAAAATACATAAAGTTATATGCGTCAATTGGAAAGTACTGTACATAAATCTTACTTATTGAAGTTTTAAATACTATATGAATAGTAGTGCATTAAAATGTGCATTAAAGTGTGCATTAAGTGTGCATTAAAATTTATTTTTATTTTTGTTTCATTTAATTCAATTATTTACAATAGTATTGCATTTAAGTGTGCATTAAAATATTTGTGTTTTTATTTTTGTTTCATTTGGCTCGATTATTTATATCTAGAACACAGAAAACATTGAATTTTAGAACTACAAAATATACTAAATTGATGAAAGTTGTAGCATGTAGTGTTTGCTTATTTATCAGAATTGTATTTGCATTTCAAAAGTGTATGCATTAAACATATTTGTATTTGTCTTTGTTTTACCTTTTTTATTTTGTGTTGCATTTTAAATGATACAGAAAGTCTGAGAAGACAGAATATATTCTTGCAAGTACAATAAAACTATTCAATGTCTTCTCTCTTTTGTATGACAAAATTATAGTCTGCTTACAAGGAGAAAAACACGGCTTAGGAAAAAACCTTAAAATGCAATGTTGATCATAATATTTCTCTCCATTGCTAGCAAAAATGACAACTGTAGGACTCATAATGTTCTGATGAAAGTTCTACATTTCTTCTTCTTCCAATCCCTCGACCTCCTTGAGAAAAAATATCATTTTGGAATTCTCTTTCATCATAATATCTGGATGAAGCCATATAAGGAGAAAAAATATTGAACACTGTATTTAATAACTTTGGTTATTAACACATGTGCTAGCTCATATTACATTTTTTTTACTATCAGGAAGATTAATATTAGTTTTCTTTCATTATATAAAAAATTGATTGATCCAAAATATGATGTAGAAAAGCCCATAGTTTTGAACCAAATCTAAATTTTTGTTATGTAGCCACATAAAGAAGATAACAGAAATTAACAATCATTGAGCAATTAGAATGTTAATCACTGAACTTAATTCATTCCAAGAATTATGCTATTTAAAAATTTTTAATTCTCTTTATCTATGGCAAACTCTAGTTCAAGAATAAAGTCAAGATTATAAAGTTAGAAAGTAATAGAAATGGGCTGGGGATGTGGCTCAAGCGGTAGCTCTCTCGCCTGGCATGCGCAGGGCTTTGGGTTCCATCCTCAGCACCACATAAAAATAAAATAAAGATGTTGTGTCCACTGAAAACTAAAAAATAAATATTAAAAAAATTCTCTCTCTCTCTCTCTCTCTCTCTCTCTCTCTCTCAAAAAAAAAAAAAAAAA
>NW_025999968.1:30731758-30738935 GCF_001458135.2 Marmota marmota marmota | reverse complement strand
AAAAAAAAAAAAAAAAAAAAAAGAGAAAGTAATAGAAAAAAATAATGTAAGAAAAAATTAACTATTGCATGCCCCCATTGTTTTCTCTGGAGAAATAGAATAATACATATTGACAAATTATACATATTATCAATTTGCAGTAATGATTTAAATAAAATTTCCAGGGCAGTATTCAGAAAAATTCCTTCAATAGAAATATTGAGAACAAGAATCAAAAACTAAGCTATAAACTAGTAAAAGAAATTTCATTGGAAATCCAGAAAATAGTCAAAGATCTACAGCAACTAAACAAACACCCCATCAAGAAAAGTCACATGCCAATAGGAGAAAATTTTATAACATTTGTTCTCCTCCTTGTCTCACCCATTCCCCAGCATGATGCAGTCTTAGTAGAGAGAAAGCAGCACCCTCATCCCTAACTTTCTCCCTTGAAAAATATGGGGCAAAAATACTTTATTTTTGATGCACTAACATGTCTGGGGAAAGACAGAAGAACTGGTCTAAGTTATATTTGGGGGCTCAAGTAAGGAAAATGTGCAATAGTGGTATAACATGAATCTCAGGCAGGGAGAAACACCACATGCTGCTTAGAAAAGCTGCAATAAGATGAAGTCCTACAGATTTGGAGAAGAGATTACCAGTAGAGACAAAGTAAGTCATCTAAGATTCCAAGAGAAAGCTGCAATAAGATCTTTGGGAAATTAAGGCATTCAAATATCCCTGTATACAGAAGAATGAGAAAAGTCACACAAAGTTTCAGATAAGATGCATACTAAGAATAGACCTGAGAAAATCATAAGCCTTCACTTCAGGTTGATGCCAGTGATTCAAGCATACCCAGCAGATAAGTAGAGTGTGTCATCATGCAATTACTCTGCAAAGACTGGGAAATGTAGCCAATTTTTCAAATGCTCAAATATCAAGAATAAACAATTCTAATGCATAATGAGAAACAGGAAAAAAGGCTCCATTGAAAGCAACAAAACCCAGGTGCATATTCCATCCCTAGATATCTAGAAAGAGAGACATTAGATTTATTAGGCAAAGACTTAAAAACAATTATATTAAGTATGCTCAAATCATTAAAAATATGGAAAAAGAATAAAAATAAAACAAGAAAAATAATATGTAAACAAAGTGAAAATTTGAATAAAGATACTGAACATGTGTATAAAATAACTGAATAGAAAATTTTGCTAAAGGTTTCCATAAGCAAATCTGAATAACCAGGAAAGGGAATCACCAATTATGAAGACATGGTGTTTGAAATTATTGAGTCTCAGTAGTTGCGAAAAAACAAAATGAATGAAACAAAGTGAACAGAACCTGAGAGATTTATGTACACTATTCAGCTGAACAGTATGCATACTAAGGAAATTATAGGAAGAGAAGAAAAGAAAGTAATAGTGAGTCTTTGTCTGATACCATCTCAAAGTTAAAGATGTGGATCTACACCTACAAGAAACTAAAAACAAATTCCAATGGAATAAATCAAATGACCATACAAGAAATATTATATTCAAAAATTTGAAAGACAGACAAAAGCACATTCTTGAAAGCAGCAAGAGAAAATTCATTCAAAACTTACAAAGGATCCTCAGTAAGAATATCTAACAATTTATTAGTGCAAGTCCTGAATGCCAAAGGCAGAAGGATGATATATTTAAGGTGAAACACAACCTGTGCCAGCCTGGAGCCAGTAGATCTCTATGTATTTAGCATCCAGTGAATTATACCACATATCAACAAAGTGGATATTTATGGCATGATTTTGGACAGGTTCAGGCTGGGAATGCTTTTTCTGGCACTGTTCCTACCCTCACAGATTAATTCCAATCAACAACTGCTATTACATTCAAGTAACTCTTCCCACTGTGCCTTGTCTACCCCAGATCCAGCTATGCCAACCCCAGGGCATATGGCAATGACCTGAAATTAATAGTCAATCTCCTTTTGGTTTCACTCCATCATCTATACTGAAAATAGACTCAGACCAAGAAATATCTATAATTCCCTATTTAAAAAAACCCATTCCTACTGCTAACCATAAGTCAAGTATGGCAAGAAAAAAGCAGATGTCTATCCAGTCCACTAACTCCACTTCTTAGTTCATTTGATACAGTAAATGTTAAGAACCTCACATTTGATTGGCTTGGAGAACATGTGAAGAGTATGATCAGATAATGAAAGCCAATATTAAATCTGCTGGAGTTTCAAGTACAGGATTAAGAGAGAAGACTTTCAAAATTAAGACACAATTTGTTTTAATATGGCTTGAGAAATTTGGACACTTAAAATTCTACACAGAAAATAAGAATAGACTGTACTTATATAGAGATAACTGGTGGGTTGTAAAATGGAAATTCAGTTTTCATTGAGTTTATTTAATCTATAAAGCCATAAAAACGATAAGTAATATTACATGGTTCTATTTATATGTACATTAAAAGGAACTTTCGGGTATTACTGTAACTCATCAGTGTATTATTTCAGAAGTATTAATTAAATGTTGGGGTATCTAACTTTCTTATTGTTAGACTATCATTGTTGATTTCGGAACTAAATTTCTTTTCTTTGAGGATTTGTATTTGGCATAGTATTTACCTTTGTAAGTAATAAATTACACACGCCAGGGAAATGATAGATTGGAATTTATCCTCAGATCCAAACATCAGGATAAATATTGCTAATCCTAATAAAGTCAAGTGGTAAATATTTCTGATCACCTACTTTCATTCAACAAGATGACCAGATTAATTTAGCTAAACTGATTCCAAACAGAATTACATTGGTCTAAATTAATTTCAAACTGTTTTTTACTTCTGCATATTTTGAGTACTATTTACAATTTTAAAAGTTGTCAGTTTTAAAGGAAAAATTACAACTCATACTGGCAGATATGCAAAGGATCAACTTTTTGTGAAATGAAGACTGGAAGCTAATGCATTAAATTAAAAGAAGATTTTATACTCTTTATGTAGACAATTAGAGGGGGAAAAAGTCTATGTATCAGATTAGCCACACTGGTAACATTTTATGCTAAGAATGAATATTTTAAATAGCTAGAACTTGTCCTAAGTGTTAAAGTGGGCTTGATTCTGCAATGAATCTTTCACATTGCCTCAACATACAGCAAACTTTAAAAATAGAAACTCCCCAAAGTATTTTGTTCATAGTCAGATATGATTGCTTAAACTGTTCTAATAACTAATTTGGCCACAGAAGTTTTGATAACCAAACTCACTTTCTATCTTTAGAAACCTACATGGGAAAAATCATATGGAACAGGTATAAAACTACTGCATGTGTGAAAGAATACTTCCCATTGTTTGATACCTGATTGTTTTACATTGTATGTTGTGTTTGTATATATGTACTTTGATTCATATATTTTTTTATATTATGGAATTGGCTTTAATTCAACAAAAACTTAAAATAAAAATAAATACCCAAAAGAGAGAAAAAATATAAAAGGTGTTGCTTGTGAGACAAACAGTTAATATAAATTGTAAAACAAATATAAAAATGCAGGGAAGATGATTTTAGGGATTTTTATTTCCATTATATTAAAATTGTAGCTCAGTTTGCATATGATAACAATATTTAGTTTTTCTTTGCATTTAGTCTTCTTTTTTAAAAATAAGTTAACATTCAAAGGTCTTTGAAATAGGACATACACATATCTTTTAAAGGCTTCAATCATGTACAATAAGTGTTTCCATTTTAATGATATTATAAATTTTTAATTTTATGAAAATATCATATAGTCATATAGGGAAATGCAATAAAACAATTGATTTTTGTATATTGGCTTTTGTCATAAAAACTTTATTAATTTACTTATCAATTCTATTTATTTTATATTCTAAGACTTCTTAGAATAATCTATATACTTGTTTTTGTTGTGAATTTTAATTTTTATGATTTTTTGCCTTATTTTACTATGTACTCCAGTAGTATTTGAAAAGAAGTAGCAAAAGTGGACATACTATTTTTCCAACCCTAATAGGAAATTTGTCAGTATTTCAACATTTGCTATATGTTGCAATTTATATTGATGTCTAGGAACTGCATTCTGTTGGAAGAAATTTTATCAAGGGGAGAATAATATGTAGGTTAAAGTAATTAAAATTTTGTAAATATTCATGAGTGTTAGTTTTTATTGTATGTTTATCATAGATATAGAAATATAGACATTTTATGTAAAATAATTAGACAATAGAATATTTAGATACTTTTAGCTAATAATTTTAAGAAAAAAGGAGAAAAATCATGGCCTAATAGATTTTTTTGGACTGGTTAGAAGTCATATTTAATTATTTTAAGAACATGTAAGAGGTAAGATAATGAAGGTAGCAGATAAAGAACACCCCTTTGATTTTTCTAAAAAAGAAGAAAACATAATAATATAGTTTCAGATTTTCAAGCTGATCATTAAGACCTCAATTCATGGTATTGAGAATTTCTGGTACATTCTGTCACTTCCAATTTTATACCTGGTGAAATCCTGCCTTCAATTTAAATGTCACGTACCAAATCTAAAGAACAATTCTCCTTTTTATATGTGGGCTGCAATCATTTTTTTTCATATTATGTTTTTATTAGAGCTAGTTTTGCCACTTTAGTAATCTGTATTTTTTTAAAAAAAAATGTCTAAGAATATGTGCTTTGCATTTTGACCAAAAGTTTGAAATCATAATTCCAGAATTACTGAAAATTTCTGTGATCTCAGCAAAGTCATTGCAAATCTCTGAACTTTATATTCTTTATCTATAAAATAAGATTAAAATAAGTACCAATGTAATGGTAAGTATAAAGATTAAATTTGTGGATGCTTAGGAACCTTTAGGCTAGTATTGCTCAATAAGTATTTCTTCTTTTAGGTGATATTCATATGTATTTATGCCTCTCATATTAAGTTGCAAAATCCTTGAGGACAATATTTGCTTTTAATTTTTCAGGTTAGAATAATATATTGAAATTTAAATTGGCTACCATATATTTGTTATGGAGAGCATATCTTTGAATTAAAATATAACCAGTATGTAAACATTCTCAATATTATTGAATGTATTTGATTATTTTCAATATGTTAATGGTTACCTTAGTGATAGTAATAGATATTTGCTTTAAAACTGGTGATTTTCAGAGTATGCATTATCTATAAATGAGCAGATGGAACTGATTCAAATTTTGAGAGTAATTTGGAACAATTCAGTGTTTAAAATAATTAACAGTTGCTTGACACAAACATGTTTCTAGAAAATTTTAAACTAGAAAGGCTTTCTAATTTGTGAAGTCTTATTTATGTGTTTTCAAAATATCAAGTTGTATTTCTAATGCTATAGATGCTTTATAACTATCTTTTGTGACACAGTTAGGTAATAATACACTTTTGAACGTGGATTAATTATGTAGCCCCTTTTTAAGGTTCTTAAATGATTCTTTAAACTTATCAAGTTATACTTGTCCATCTAGAGATTGATTCGTATATGCAAACATGCACTTTTCATATTTGGGGTGTAGTGTGCACAAAAATACTCAACTTAATTAGAACTCTGGATTTCTTGGAAATCGGAAAAAAAAAACTGGGAAAGAATATTTTAGATTTAAATGAGATTGAGAATATGTGGTGCTATTTAAGTGATACTGTTTCTGATGTTGTTACCATGTATACTGTATCAATTAAATTAACCTATAACCAATGAGATCAATATTACATTAGAAAGATCAGGAAGAGTTGTATCAATTCCTAGTTCCTACACTCAGAAATTGTAATTTACTTGGACCCATGCCTGAAGAGTAAAATTACACATCTAATTATAATTGTACTCCAGATTAAGACTTCTGGTATAATGAGTCAGAGGAAATGAAACTAAGCTAAGTCCTACCTTCCTCAAGGATATCTTTGTCAGCAGATTTTATAAAATGGCCCTCTATTCCAATGCACAGAAATGGAGAATATGATGAAATATTACTTTGGTGATTTTTATTACAAGGCACAATTGAGTATAAAACTTAATCTAACCTCATGGAGCTTGAAAGAAGTGAATCCTCACCACATGGTGGCAGAAGAAATAGTAAAAAGAAATTTAAATCATAAGAATGATTTAATGTGCTATGGTTCATTTTGATGATGGAGGAAGCTCCTTGTAAAAGAGCTCTGAGACTGAGACAACACTCTGAAAGACAGTTAGGCAGTGAAGTTCTTGTTATTGTAACAAGAGACTGTAAAAACTAACAACTTGATGAGATCATGATAATAAGGTAAGCTAGTTGACCACAACTTTGGTCTTGTAAGATCCTAAACAGAGACAACAGTCAAGCTTGCCTGGACTTTTTCCTACAAAGTCCAGATTTGAAGTTGATAAATTGGTATTGTTTAATCTATTTTCAAACTTTTTTTTTTAATCAGAGTTTTTCCAAAGAATAGTGCTCTTTATTTGGGAAGAACTGAGTATCACAATGGGGATACATATATACCATAAAGATTATGGGGATAGTCAAGGAAATTGAGACAAGGAGAAGTTTTAAAGAGAAAAGTGAGGAGGATTACATAAAATATCTTATATCAATAATCCTTAGCCACAAATATTAATGGCAACGTGACAACTGTTCTGAATAGTTGCTGGGTTAATGTTCTTGTGGAAGTATTTTTTTTAATATGTGCTTGTGATGAACTTTGAGTAACCTTGCAGTTACGGTAGAATCTTCCTGACAGATATTATTATGAAGTTATGTGTAAGAACCCTGGAATTATTTACTTTTTGATGTTGTCATTGTTAAGTCTGACAGAAATGCCTCTCTTTTGATTTTGACAAGATTCACATTTCTTTCCCATCACTAAGACAGTAGGAATTGTTGCTCAGTAATATATACACATACATATATATGTATATGTAATACATGCATATATAATATATGTGTACATAATATGTATGTATATATAATCAGTAATATATTGTCAGTATGTCATATTTAATTATTTTAGAAGTCTTATTTAATTATTTTAAGAATATATAAGAGGTAAGATAATGAAGGTATCAGATAAAGAAAACTTCTTTGATTTTTCTAAAAAAGAAGAAAATATAATAATATATTTTCATTTTTTTCAAGCTGCTCATTAAGACCTCAACTCACAGTATTGAAAAATTTTGGTATATTCTGAAAAAAAAAA
>NW_025999968.1:30726774-30731733 GCF_001458135.2 Marmota marmota marmota | reverse complement strand
TATTCATTCCACAGACCTCATATTCCTGTTTTCCAATGCTCAAAATTTAAATTCTTAGGTTAAATCCAACTTACTATCCTATATTTCAGTTAAGATTCCTGCTCATCCACTCCTTCTTGAGTTCTTCTCTGCCTACAGAAACTTTGATCACACACTTGGTGACCTCATCTCCTTCATAAGAGAATTCCCTATTCCTCTTCTTGTGACTGAAACCACAAGAAACTTGCTTCTTTCCTAGATACTTTACATTATTATTGCTAATTCAATCTTTCTCTGCCTTCCAGGTAAAGCAATCAACAAAAATAGCAACAATCACATCTATATAAGGCTTAGTGATGACCTGCCATTCTTATTTTTTTTTACTTTTAGCTGATATATAATAATTTTATATACTTAATAGGTTAACTGTGTTATTTGATACATGAATACAATGTGGGATGACTGAATCAGAATATTAGAACACCGTCACTTCAAATATTTATTTTTTGTGTTGGGAAATATTTAAAAATTTTCTTATAAATATTTTGAAATTACAGTAAGTTATTTATTGAATCTTATCACCCTAATGTGCCAGTGAGTACTAGATTTTAACTAGACATGATGGTGTGCACTTGTAGTGCCAGCTATTTGGGAGACTATTATGGGAGGACCATTCGAACCCAGCCTGGGCAACATAGTAAGACTCCATCCCCCCTCAAAAAAGAAGAAAAATATAGGAAACAGGATTATAGAGTTTATTCCTGACTTCATTAGCACCTTTTAATTCCCCTCACCTCCTTCTGATCTTCTAGTTGCCACTATTCTACTCTTTACTTCTTTGAGCTCAGCTATTTGAGCTTCCACCTATAAGTGAGAACATGGCAGCATTTGTCTTTTTGTTCCTGGTTTATGTAATTGACCATAGTGTCCTTCAGGCTTATCCATGTTGATGCAAATTACCCCAACTCCCCATCTTCCTCTTGCCTCTGATAACTGCCATCTACTAAATGTTTAGACATTTTCA
The DNA here is from genome assembly GCF_001458135.2 of Marmota marmota marmota. Lineage (NCBI taxonomy): Eukaryota > Metazoa > Chordata > Mammalia > Rodentia > Sciuridae > Marmota > Marmota marmota. Next base: position 30,730,730 of record NW_025999968.1, on the reverse strand, counting down.
CAAAAGTCTGGGCCAACTCATTGTGTAGCTTGAAACTCCACAAAGACAACTTTTATTCTGATGAATTTGCCTCATAGTTGCTAAACCTCCTGTGAGCGACCTACTTTTAATACATCTTCAGCATCCTGAAACTTTTAGTCTTCCTCCAGGATTCAGATCTTTAGAATTCACCAATTTAAACATATCTCTTTGTAGGAAAAAAAAGTTTCACTTTCTTAATCATAAGGAAAATCATTTAGGAAAAGTTCTTTCTCATCAGAACATTCAGCTCACAGATTCTTCTTTCTGTCAATATATTTTTTTCATTTTGTTTCTTGTCTAATATAAAATTTTACCACATTCATCCATGAACAGATTAAATTCACTTGAATTTTCATTATTCTTGAATAACAAAAACACTAACGATGGAAGATATTTTCCATGTATGACTTGTTAGATATAGATATAATAAATACTGTTGCTAATGTGATAATTTCATCATCAAAACTTTAAAGTTGATATAAACAGTGTTTGATATTTTATTTCTCTATAGAGGTTGTTATTCTCTATGATTCCAAGTTCAAATCTAATGCCAAAACTTGCAAAAAAAATGCCTTCAAAATTTTCATTCTTTATAAATATCTGAGTTTAGTTCTCTAAGACCTTCCCTCCCTTATAGGGATTTAAGATGACAATGCCTTCAACAATATTTACCATTCATCTTATATTTTAAACTTATTTTCTTGTAAAAAAGAAGACTCTACAACTCTTTTAGGTCATTGCTGTAAAATATAGTTCACAATAGAAACTTTATATTATATTGTAATTCTTAATGCCATTTTAAAAATTTGTTTCAACTAATTTCTCTTATTTATTCATTACTTCCCTTTAAATTTGAGTTGCTCTTAGCATAACAAAAAATATGAAACATGATACTGACCGCAAACACCATGCTTTTGTCTAAAGTGTTCATCTCCTTCCTTTCATAGATAAATTGTGTCTTTCATTAACTTCCTTGTCATCTCCTCAGTTGATTTCAGACTGATTTATACTCCTTGCCTCACAAATGATTTCTACATCTTTATAATTACTGGAAGTTTTGTAGGTTTTAACTTGTTTGACCTTGAAGGAATATTTTACTTTAAATCTCTCTTCGGATTCCCTCACAAAATTTGCTGGTTTTCAGCACCACTGAGGTTCAATATGGAACCATTTTCCTCTCATTCTATACAGTTTTTTTCTAGGTGGAAATGGCTTACACTGAAGTTTTCTTAAAGCAATGCCTAAATGACCTCCCAATTTATATCTGTAGCACTGGTATCTTCTGTGAACTTGGAAAGCATGTATTACACTAATTCAACATAGGGATACTAAATTAATGATCTCTTCGTGCACCTTTGCCACTTGAAGAGACACTCTTCTATTCTTCTAAGGTTCTTCATTTTACTCAATCACAGCATTCCACAAAAAAAAAAAAAAAAGCTGCCAGTAACACAACAGTTACAATTTTACCTTTCTGTTTCATTAAACCTCTTATCTAATCCATGACTTAAACTCCTGATTTTCCTCATAATGAATTATCTTTGTAGTTCCATAATTCCACATTTTTTCTGCCCTGATTTAACCTGTCATCATCTCTTTTTTCTTGTATGAATGAAACTCAGATTTCTTGATCTAGAAATTGATGCTATACCAATGTGTTGCAGATTGAATTTTTACCTGGGATCATTCTGTTAAACACTCAGACTGGTGTTTAACATGTGGGATTGTTATAGTTTGGATGTGAGGTATTGCCTAAAAGTTCATGTGCGAGATAATGCAAGAAGATTCAGAGGAGAAATAATAGAACCATGAGATCCTTAATCCAATCAGTAAATCCATCCCTGATAGGATTAATTGAGTAGTAACTGAAGGTGGGTCGGGTGTGTCTGGAGGAGTGGATCATTGGGGGCATGGCTTTGGGGTATATACTTTGTATATTGTGAGTGGAGTCTCTCTGCTTCATGATCATTAGGTGAGCTGCTTCCCTCTGCCATACTGTCCCAAGCATGATGTTCTGCTTCATCTCAAACCCCAAGGAATGGAGCCAGATATTTATGGACTGAGAACACTAAAAACATGAGCACACAAATGAACTTCTCTTTACGGTTATTCTGGTCAGGTCTTTTAGTCACAGCAGCAAAAAAGCTGACTAAAACAGGATTCAAGTGATCATCCTGCCTCAACCTCAGGATGAGCAGCTGGGACTATAGTGTGCATCCCCATGACAGGCTACTGACTCCTTTTCAATATTTTTTTCTTTGAAGATATATTAATTTTAATATAGTTAGTGACTAAGCCCATTTGTGAGAGTTTTTTTGAACTGTGGTAAATTTCATAAAGAATTACAAAATTAAAATTTACTAAATCTATTCATTTTAATTAAAACAACATATGTATAATCTAGGATTTTTTAAAATATTTAAATTCAGTTTATAGGTAATATTATAAGTCTAATAAAATAAGAAAATTTCTTACATTTTGCTTTGTATTTGTTTACTTGATTTTTGATTAAATATATTCAGATAATCCTTTTCAATTTCCAATTTAAATTTTCTGTTAGTTTAAAAATTCAGTTAAAATTTAATACATTCCATTTTTTTAGAGAATTCAGTTTGTTTCTGACATAAGAAACCCTTTAGAATGATAAACCACTAATAAATATAATAAATTAAATTTATAAACTGAATTTGATGTTTACAGTAACAGTTCAACACTGTTTACAGAGTAACTCAAGTTATATAAAATTTCTGAATTCAAATATCAAAGCAAAAATCAGTTATTTAATTCAATATTGAAATCATCAAATTCTCTAGTGAAACATTTCTTTAGATTCATTTAAGATATATGGAAAATTTATACAGATTTCTAGTAAATTTAATGCAAAATTGCTAATACCATGGCTTGATTTATTCATTGTTCTATGCTTTTCATTATTCTTAAGCTTCCTGAGATTACAAATATTTAAAGAAAAACATTATCATTTCAAGGAAATAGAGATTATTATCCTAAACAAATGAGTTTTTGTCATTATCATTAGCAAAGATACATCTTTTCGCCTAATAATTGGAGCAGCTTGATTTACCAATATTTTTAGTTCCTATTGTCTAGTTACATATTTCCTTAAGGGCTGAGATTTTATTTCCTATCAAACAAATTTTAAAACTTATTTTTTAACTCATACATACTGTTTTGTCATTTGTTAGGATTACAGTTTACCAAAATCTGTGACTAGATTAGGCTTTGAATGTCATGGAATAAGGGCCATGCCAGGTACAGTGAAAGCTTTTTTTCTTGTGGAGTATCGATTAAAAAGAAACAAAAAGAATAAAGATATCCTGAATCAAGCAAGAAAGTTTCTAGCCAAAATAGAAAATTGGTTCTATTTTGATAATCATTTCAATTACCTGGGGTTTTACATGAAAGGAATATAAAATGTATAGTCTTGCCTGGACTTTATCATTCTGCATAGATATTAATAGTTTAATGGGATGATTTATTATATTTGTAATTTATTCACGTATATAAATATTATTACATTTTACAGATTTTATATTTTCCACATTTTGTTTCTTTCTTAACTTTTTCCAGAGTTTGGCCACATGAATATAAAGCATTTTAATGAACATTCATATTGAAAACTTTCTATGGACATATCCTTTCATTTTCACTAGGTAAAAACTAGGGATAATGTGAATTAGAATATAAGGTAATGTAATAGCTTCTAAGACACTAGTAAACAATTTCTGAAAGGTAACTGCACTGTTACATTACTACTAAATGTGTGTGAAAATTCTAGTTCTTCACATCTAACCCGAGGAAAGACATTGCCTTTATATAATATATATATATATATATATATATATATATATTATATATAATACATATATATATATATATATATATATATATATATATATACACACATATATAACATG
>NW_025999968.1:30698159-30724493 GCF_001458135.2 Marmota marmota marmota | reverse complement strand
TATATATATTTATATATATATTTGGTTTCTTTTTTTTTTACTTGTTGATGGACCCTTATTTATTTATTTATTTGTATGCAGTGCTGGAGAAATCATGCCTCACACATGTTAGCGAAGTGCTCTAACACTGAGCCACTACCACAGCCCCAAGACATTGACTTTTAAAAAATTTCATTTGTCCATTCTATTAAGTCTGTAGAGGCATCACATGGTGAACGTCTAGTTTCTTTTTCATGTTCATTTTTCATTTGCCAATTTTTTTTGAAAAAAAATGATGCTTCAGATCCTTTGACCATATATTTTATTATTAAGTTTAGTGTATATTTTATTAAAGCTTGACAGAAACCCTTCGACCAATATGTGCTTTCCAATTATTTTCTCCCAACATGTGTTGTATCTTTTTTATAATCTTGGTCAAAGGACAGGTCCAAGTTAACATTTTGGTTTATTTTATTGATAATGCCTTTGGTGTTATAATTTTTTAAATAGTTACTGTAAACTAGCATCACAAAGATGTCCTATGTTCTGGGATTTTGATAGTTTTAGTTTTCTATTCAGGTCTGTGACTTTTTGAATTAATGTATATACTTTCTGTGGTATGGATTCAAATTCACTGTTGTGAATGGTTTTCTGACATAATTTATTGATTATTAATATTTCTCTGTGGAATTGTGTTTGTACTTTTAGCAATAATCCATTTTCCATGTTTGGGTTCATTTCTGGACTCTTGATTCTGTTTCATTGTGTTATTTGCTCACCTTAATGCTAATGCCATACTGTTTTACTTTCTAGCTTTACACCAAATTTTGAAATCAAGTAGTAAGTAATCTAAATTTGTTATTATATTTCAAAATTGTTTTGTTTATTCTGGATCCTTCTAATTGTCTTATAGCTTTTAAAATAATGTTGTCATTTTTAGAGTATCTACTGTACTTTGTACATTGGACTGTACTGAATTTAATGATGAGTTTGAGGAGATTGTATATTGTAAATATTTAGTATTTGACTTTTAATTATGTAAGTGTTTCTCAATTTCTTTCAGTAGTATTGTATAGTTTACAATATTCAGAGTTTTCACATCTTTTGTAACCTTTTTATCTTTTCATTTTCTATTTTAATGGTATTTTAAGTGGTGCAAAATTTTACTTTTCATTTGTTTTTACTAGTATTCAAAAATCTTTTTTTGTATATTGATCTTGTATTCAGCAACTTTGTTAAATGCATTTAGTCAAATAGCTTTCTTGTAAATTTCAGTGGATTTTCTACTTAATTATATATTTCATAAATAAGAGCAATTTTACTTCTTCCTTTTCAACCCAGGTGCATTGTATTTCTGTCATGCTTTGGTCTGTCTACAAGTTCTACTATACTAGTCCCACCTCATCTGTAGAGTATACATTCCACTCCTCTGTGGATGCCTGAAATCATGGAGAGTTCTAAATTCTGTATGCATTTTATTTAATAATACTTGAACACAAAAATAGTGATGCTGGCAATTTGTTGCACTGTAATGTTATAGTTATTCTATTTAATATTAGTTGGTAGTGTAATCCTTTATTGTGCCCAATATGTAAACTTTATTAGAGTTAAGTATTTATTAAAAAAAAACACTATATAAGATTTGGTATTATCCACAGTTCTAGGAATCCAATGGAAATTTAGAAACACAGATGAGGGTGGACTACCCTAATTTAGTTTTTTTTTTTTTTTTAAATTTTTCTTTCTTCACAATTTCATTAATAGAAGATTTGTTTTTACCTTAACTATTAGAAATCTCAGTAAATGTTTTCTCCCTTACCCCATTAAGTTGAGAACTTTTACTTTTGCTTAGAGGAAGCTCTGTATGGGTTTTCTTTGGCATATCTGAATTGTCAGCATTGTGGTTCTTGCACTTGGGTCCATTATTAAGTAGAATTATGATTGCTCAAGCACTGTGATAGTTCAACAATGTAACACCTCTGATAACCAGCACAACCACTAAGTGACCAATGTGAGCAGCATGTACACTGAGTAAATGCATGATTCATGTTCCAAACAGGACAGTTTGGAACAACATGGGATTTCATTACTAACCTCAAAATAGCACACAGAATATCTTCAGAGATTAAAAGAATGAAAAGGTAACACGACTTGGAGTTGTTCTTTCAAGTTGGAAGCAGATTCACTATCCATGAGTTGTAACCAGGAGATGCCTCAGTCTTTATTATCTTATTTTTGTGTGGTGCGGAGGATCTAACCCCGCGCCCCGCACACGCCAGGCGAGCGCGTTGCCGCCTGAGCCACAAGCCCAGCCCAAATGGGAGTTCATAACCCACTTGAATCAAAATGTGAAATACGATATGTCAAGAACTATGTAATTTTTTGAACAACCAACAATAAAAATTAAAGGAAAAAAATAAAAAAATAAAAGAATGAAAAGGTATATTATCATCAAATTTACTCAAATTCAACAACCAAGATAAAATGGAAAGTTTTTTAAAAGATTCAAACTCCCTATGCCCATTCCAAGAAGAATAAAAAAGAAACAAAAAATAATAAGGAAACTAATGTGACCAGTGCTGTATCTACTAAAGCATTTGAATGTGTGGGAAAAAACATTTTTATACAGAAAACTGCAGGTTCTGCTGATTTCACTCCTAAAATCTACCAAGAAGATCAAAATGACAAAATTTGGGCCAGAATGGAGAAGTAGAATTAGTAATACCCAAGTAGTAAATCTATGAGGTCAGTGTTTATGTAATAATAATAAAATCCCATAGAGAATACAAGAAAAACATTTACAAATATTTTGTATGAACACAAATGTTAAAATGTTTTCAAAAATAGCAAATTAAGTCCAACCTTTTTTTTTAAATGGTGCAAGTATTATTTGTCTTAAAATGTACTTTTTTAACATTAAGAAATCAATTTTGAATTCTCTGCATATAGTGGTTTGCTAGGACTTACTAAAAAATATTACAGACTGAATGGATTTAACAGAAATTAATTTCTCACATTTCTGATCTAATGTCTGCTCTTCCTGTTGTCATTATAGCAATTCTAGCTTTCTTTAAATTAGTGCATATTTATATGTTAATCCTTTCAATTTCAATTTATTTGTTTCTTCCATTGAGAAGCAGGAATCTTATTTTCCTTTTAAATAAATCATGAATATGTCATTTAATTGGTACTTAGAACTGTTATATTATCATTTATTGTTTTTAAAATTTAGTTTTCATTGATCCTCTCTTGTTCATTTTTAGGGAAAATTGCATTTTTCAGTCCAATTTGATGTTAATAATATGTATTTATAACATCTTGTCTATATTTTGGCTTTTAGCTATTTATTTTTTTGCTCTGGGGTGATTGCTTCACAGTTTAGTGTATACAATATTAAATTAAGTTAGGGTACACTCATATGATATCATCCTATCTTATGTATCATGGAATGGACTTGCAATAGTACTCTTCAATATTTATATTTCTGAGTTCTGAATTATTGACTGAATATATTTAATTTTTATGCAGTTTGTTTAAAACTTCAATTGTATTAAATTAAATATGATTTTTAAATTATCAAAGATTTATCTACATAGCTATCCCTTAAACTGCCCTACCATTTCTTTGTATTTACAAAGATTCTTATCTGTTATCTTTTTTTCTTTTACCTGAAGAACTTCCATTAACTATTCTTATAGTATGCGATCCATTATTATTTTGCCAATTTATGCCTAAAATATATTTTTAATTATCATTTTGGAAAGATGTGTTGTGTATTCTATTTTTTTAATATATTAAATTTTCATTCCATTATATTTTTTCATTTTCTCTGTATTGTGAATTTTTTGTTTTTATTATCTTAAAGAGAGAAAGAGAGAGAGGGTGGGGGGAGAGAGAGAGATAATTTTTTATTTTTTTAATATTCATTTTTTAGTTTTCGGCGGACACAACATCTTTATTTTTATGTGGTGCTGAGGATCAAACCCAGTGCCCCGTGCATGCCAGGCGTGCGCGTTACAACTTGAGTCACATCCCCAGCCCTTCCTTATCTTTTTTTGTACAAGCATCTTCTTTATATATTTATATATTTTGTTTTTATCACTGGTTTAAATTCTCAACTGCTCTACTGCAATTTTTTACTTTATTATCCTATTTGAATTCATTGAGATTCTTGGACAGGGGTTTGAAGTTTTCATCAAATTGGGGAAAGAAAAATTCAGTAACTATTCAAATTCCTCTTTATTTTCCTCCACCTCTTTTTCCTCTCATTTAAAGATTCCAATTATGAAGATCCCATGCAAAATTTTGAACAGCTCAAGTTTAATTTTTTTGGTCCTCTTTTGGAAAATTTCTCTTGCTATATACTCTAGTTTTATAGTGTTTTCTAAATTGTTTTTATAGTTTTAGAGTATTCTTTATTTTACACAATTTAATCTTCATTTAAGTTCCATTTAGATATCTCATGTTTCTCTTTAACTTGTTGATAATAAAACATATATAATTGTTACAATACCTTTATTTGATAATTTAAAAATCTTTGTTATTTTGCTATATGTTCCATCTGATGGATTTATTATGTACTGAATTTTTTTTTGTTGTTAAATTTTAGATATGTGTTTTCTCTCATATAAGGAGGCTGAATCATAGTGGGGTTAGAAGGGGAATTATGTGAAGATTAGAGGAACTCTAGATAGGGCAAAGGGGAGGGAGGAGAAGGGAGTGGGAAAGGGGTTTTAAAAAGACGGTGGAATGAGATGGACATCATTTTTCTAAGTACATGTATGAAGATATGAATGGTGTGAATATGTTTTTTATATAACCAGAGATATGAAAAAATGTGCTCTATATGTGTAATGTGAATTATAATGCATTCTGATGTCATAAATAACAAATTAGAACAAAAAAAAATTTAAAAAGAAGAGCCTAACCAGAAAAAAAATTGGATACGTTTTCATTGCTCTTTTTAAAACTTTATTCCTGGAAGTTTTATTCTTTCTGGTATTGATATTCAGATATTTTAGGCAGCACTGGAGTGGTTTTCTTTCAAAATCCGTTTTTTTCCCCCACAACAGAGGTTAATGTACCTTACTCCATGCCTAAAAAACAAAGGTTTCCAAATCTGTGTAATGGGAACAGGAACCACGCCCTGCCTTGTATTCAGTGTTAATACTTTCATCTCTAAATTTTCAGTTGATTCTTTCCTTGGTAGTTTATTCATACACTCAGATGAGTATGTGAAGATGACTCTTTGTCAACCTCCAGAGTTCTGTCTCTAAAGTTTTCTTCTCTGTACTCTAAGTGCAAAGAAAACATTTCAATGTTATCCCCTTCCTTTGTATCCCTAGACCATTATTTGTCTTCTCATCTGCTGTTGGACAAAGTTTCATGAATTTTCCCCCTGCATTAAGAATCTTTTTCAGGCAAATAAAGTGGCCTTAATAATACTCAAATTGTTTGTTTGTTTTATTTCCCCTATCTCTTAAGATTATTCTCATTCATTAGCTGATATCCTTCAGTTTTTAAATTGTTGCTTCACATATTTTGTTTGCTTATTTGCTTTTGTGGTTTCATCAATCCTCCAAGGAGGTTACTTTCTGTTTCTCTTAGTCTAAATTGGAAGTTGTTAAGTGTGTGTGTGTGTGTGTGTGTGTGTGTGTGTGAGTGAGTGAAATACATATACTATTTCAATATATTTCATAATACTACTCAGAATGAATTTACAATGAACATCTCCAATTATTTAAGATAATAAAAATCTAATGTTTAGATAAGAGGAAAATTCAAAGAGCACACATTGTAAAAAATAGCAGTGATTAAATAATTCTTAGTTTGAATAAATTCTCTGACTCGTACAATGAAGTGGCTAAAATGATTATTCTTAATAATAAATTTTCTTTTGTATGTAGAAAAATTATGAAGTTAGCATTTTTAAAGTTGTTTTAAAGAACTACTATAAGTGAAGTTTCAGTAAAGTGATGAAGAAAAGGATTTATGCTATTGACATACAAATGAAATAACAGCATGCTATTTTATTTTTCACGTCATTATCTTATTAATCAAAAATCTCACAGTTTATATACCTTACATAAACACAGTAATCATAGAAAACTTTTAAATAAATACAACAGTGATGTTTTATCTAAAAGCATTCTCTCTTAAATTGAAGATAATATTTAAAAATCTTTACTCAATGTATTCATATTTACTACTTGATCTCTGATATCTGTTCAACCACCTTTTTATTAAATACTTGCAATGTCTCAGAGCTTATTATCTCATGGGGCATGTTATTCCACATAAGTAGAAATGTTTTGCAACTCATTACTCATGTGAGAAGTGATATCTAGGCTGAAATGAAGTCTAAGCCTTATTTACTTATTCAAACATTCTAATATTCCAAAATAATTACCACTGAAATCAATAGTAAAAGGATATTTGAGAGATCATTGTAAAATTTAATATAAACTACATGTTAAAGTATTTAATATTTTCTATATGTATCAATTAAATGTTGATTTCCAAATTCCTCTTTTATAGAGGTGCAGAAGAAAGTTCTTAGTGGTGAAATGTCATAGTTTTTAATATTTACTTTGAAAAGATTAATAAAGATAAAATTTATGGCAATTAAAAAGTTATTTTTTAGGCAAAAGACTTTTCCTTATGTTAGTTGACTCTTTGTAAAAAAAAAAACAACAAATTATTTGTTTATTCAAAATGTGACTATACTAAAGGAATTATAGTTCTATAGTTCAGTTTCAGGAAAAGACACACAATCCAATTTCCAGTATTTTCTTATAGCAGTGTCTTGCCAGAATATCAAATTTTAATTGTGTACCACAAGAGCAGGAACAAAAATATTCTGTTTTGCATACATACAGCAGTTGAAAGATAGAAAACTGGCATCTTCTGTGAATTTCCAGTTCATTTTCCATGGGTAACATTTTCATGTGTTGTAAAATGTAAAAATATTTTTTCTGCCTTTTTTGTCCTAAAATACTTTCTCTGTACAAAAGGTTATTCTTGAGTTCAGTTTCATGTTTTTTCTTTTTTCTCTCTCTTTTTTTTTTTTGTATTAGGGAATGAACCCAGGGGTGCTTAACTACTGAACCACATCCCCAGCTCTTTTATTTTTCTTTTCTTTTCCTTTTTTATATGAGTCTATTTTTACCTAATAAAAATTAATACAGAAAAATAGTGCATAATAAAATAATGCATCTTTTAAACAATAACAACCCATAACCCTCTTGCATTTACTATCAACTCCTCCTACTAATTTAGTAATATGAACAATTATTAAATCAACTTTTATCTGTAGTATTTTAGTTTTCAATTGCTATTTACTACACAAGCACACACACACACACACACATAGTTTTATTGTAATACATTTAAATTGGTGATGTAATTTGCATATCACGATTGACATTGTACTTTTTTCCAGTTTTTTGATAATTTTCTAATATTTTGCTTTCATTTATCATCAGGAATTGTCTCAGCAATTAAAATTGTTAAATGAGTTTCATCCATAATTATTAAACCTAGGTGTTATATTAAGGGGGTTTATTATACTTTTGACACACATTATTTTGCCAGTATATTAAAAATAATTTTTACAGCTTTTCTAGTCTCCCAAATATTAATCCATGGATCTTGTTCATTTATTAACTCAGGTATTAATTTATTTCACTATTGTTATTTTTGTTATTATGAGAGGATAATTTTCTGTAATGACTTCTAAAAATGTATTGCTAACATGAAGAAACCACAACAAAGTTGACATTCTTAAAATTCAGAGATGTTACTAATAAAAATAGTACAGTCAAGTATGGAAATAAGCACAAGATAATTTTTAGAAGAAATTTAATTGCTGGTAAAAGTCTGTTTTTATGGTTTTCAAAGAAGTATAGGTGTTAAATTTAATATATGTATCAATATTTTTGTGGCATAATTAGTTACTAACTTTCACCCTTGTTGGTAACCTAGATTGGTACAGTCTTTTTGAAAAGCAACTTGGCAATACAGATCAGGCACTTTAAAAGGTTTGTATTCTTTGAAATTTATTTCTCCCGATTATAGGAATCACTACTATGGGGGAAACATGAGGAAATAAAGAAATGTTTTATTTCTATAATTATTTATAATTGTATTGCTTACATTAATTTTTATAAAACTTGCTCTATATAATGTTTTATTATTCACTCATTAAAATCATATTTAATAGTGATATTTAATGAAGAGCTTTTATAGAAGCTTCTGGATAACCTGGAAGACCCGGGTTTTCCTCCCTTTTTTGCTTGTTGTTCTCAAGGATAACTATAGAATATGCAAAAATATGAAATCCTGAGATAAAGATAAAAGAATTGACTGGAATCTCTTGAGATCTCTTTCCATCCCTCCTAGAATAATATATCCTAATACCCTAGCCAAGCATGTCAAGTTGTCCATGAACATAAAACCCAAGACCAGCACATTGTCTTATGTCCTTCAGTTTCACTGTGACATGAGGCATGCTCAGAAGACTCTACAGCTTTTGTGAATCTCAGAGTACTGGCATAACATAAATTCTAGACATTTAATATGCTCTGTGCTCTGTATGTAAGTAATACAAGTGCTTTGCTTAACTTGTGTGTGAGTACTCTTTCTCACTGGATTTGAGCAAGTGAGTTGTTAGTGGTAATATTAGTAAGGTGTTTAAAGTCATACCATGTAATTGACACCAGTGCACAGTGAATTTGTTTCACAATTATATGTTCATCATGTAATTTATCTTTTAAAGTCATATTACAATGTGTTATAATATAAACCCACTAAGACACATATGAATTGATACACCAAAGTATTAGTATTCAAAAAAATAGTACAGATGCTTTTTGGTTCTTCTCTTATTAAAATAGCTCAATACCAATGTCATAATAGCTTTCATTTTCCAATGAAGCAAATTGTGAAAATATTCAATGATTTTCATGAACTATGCCATTCTTCAGGTACATCTACTAAGTACATCTACTGCATACCTACATTTTAGTTAAATTCTATTAAGATTTTCAGCTTTATTAAGAATATAAGTAAATCTGTCTAGAAATTCCTATTTTCTAATTTTATAAAATAAAAATAAATAATTGCAAAACTTTTGTTTTAATTATGTGGAGGGCTTATTTAAAATTTTAATTTCATAGCCATACAAGTGTTTTATGTATTCCCTGATTTGAATGGTTTTAAAATTCTACAGCATAGTTTGAAATATGCATTAGTATTTATGTTATTATAAAATTCATTACATTTGAGCAGGTCTGGATCTTGGGCTGATATCTGATATTAAAGACTTTGTCTATGTAGTAATATAATTTCAATAAGAGAAAGTATTTAGTGTGGTTTGTTACCCCATAGTTTTTTGAATAATAATTTACCGTGGTTTCCACGTACCAAAATTGGGTCATGCATATGAAAATAAAGTGGCCTGGGATTGTTCAATATTCTAAGAGGACTAACTGAATGGAATATGTTACCTAGAATGGTATTTCTGACTTTTAGGTGTGAAAAAGATCTCTATGACCAGATAGATGAAATCCAGTCTGGTGGGGATTGCATGGGAAATACTAATATTGATGACAAGCAAAGGTATACCTATGTATATAAAAGTACATCACAAGAGAAAGAATCATACTTAGATATCTGTGAAGTTTAATGAGCTAATCATGTATCATCCTTCTTCACTCTTAATTATAATTCATTCTCTATTTAAATAGTAAGGAATGAAGACAGCCCAGAATTTAGGGAAAAGGGAAATTAGAAAAACAGAGTAAAAGGAAAAGCATTCATGGTGACTCTTTGTCATTGTAAGCAATTTACTTGAAACAATCTAAGTGGAAGAGAGAAAATTTACTGTGAGTAAAGATTTAAGTTTTACTTGTTTACTGGACATATAGAGGTGTGTGAGTGTGTGTGTGTTTGTGTGTATGTGTGTATATGTGTGTGTGTGTATGCTATTTAATCAATATATTTTAATACAAGAAGAAGAAGAACAAACAACAACAAAATTTTAATTATCTAAGAGTTGTTAGAAGTTATGTCACCTATTTCTAGTGTTCATCCAAAGGTACAATTGAGATAACAATTGAGTGAACAGAGAAGAAAATATGGCAGTTAGTGTATATATTCAATAAGATTTACTTTTTATATATCACTATGCTTCCTATCTCATTTGAATCTGCCTTTAATAAATGAAGAAATTGAGACTCAAATACTTAAATAATTAAACCAAGAGTATACAGTTGACAATAAAACAAAAGTTCTGATCCATGAGTGACTGACTTTGAATCTATTAAATTAATTACACTATCCAATGCAAACATATAGTACATTGATAGATTTACATATATGCTTTGCATTTAAAAATTTTTCTTTATTACTATGTGGTAAACTGAGAATGAATGTGAAGAATTAAGCAAGAAATAATGTTGATACATCTTTGAAATGCATCATAGCAAGTACTATGAAATTCACAGAGGTGAAAAAAGTAGACCTGTTAATTTGTCTATTATCTACCTGTTTCATGCTTTATTCTATCTGAGATTTAGATGAGTAAACAGACAGTATTCAAATTAAAAATATGAATTTACAAGTTATAGAAAATTGAGATTAATTTGTATAATAAGAAAATCTTCATTTAAAATGAGATTTTTTTGAATACAACTAAAGTCATAAAGTAAAATAAATTCTTAAAGCAGTTTTTCATTTGACAACATTTAATCCAGTTTCTCAGAATGTTATCTCTTTCTTTGGACATAGGAGAAAGCTAATCTTTCTATAACAGTCAAAATTGTATTCAATTTATTTAGTGTTGTAAACATCCAGTGTTATTTATATTATCTTAAATTTATCAAAACTGTGTGCCTCTTTGTCAGGATTTAAATTTAAAATGGAAAGATAGTCTACTTATAGTGACTTTTTATTACTTCACAATTTGACTTGCAAGATAGATCCCCTGAGAAGACAAGGAAGTTTAACACTAACACTCACAGGTATTAGTGGAAACATTTTCAGAGTCATAAAAGGATTAAGATTTGTTTCCTTCGGGCTGTTTCAAATTTGGAGATGCCTACATGAAGACAAAATTTCAGTTGCCTGAATAAATAAAAGAGGCAGCTTCTGTTCAGAAGCCCCAAGTTAGCTTTGTGTTATGAGTTCCTTTGAAGGAAATATCTGATATGAAATATCTGATATGAAAAAAGTTCTCTTTCTTCATCTGTGTGGCAGTTAAAAGTTTACTTGTTTATAAATATATATTTTAAACTCCAAATACTTGTATCATACGTATTTTGATATGGATGTTATTTACATAATTTATATCATTTTTTAAAATTTGAATTTCAGGAGCACCAAATAGTAATAGAAAAAAATGGTACTTCTACCTGCCAAACCAGTATGAGACATAGCAGAAAATAGCAAACAAGGAAAATGTAAGTTTAATATTGTTTAAATTTTAATGAATGTTATTCCAGCATTAGAATATCAAATCGTTCTTATCAGAGTAGGTTTAGTACATATTCAATGTTTATATACATTATGTACTTTTTTAAAAGAGAGAAAGAGAGAGAGAGAATTTATATATATATATATATATATATATATATTTATTTATTTATTTATTTATTTTTTAGTTTTCGGCAGACACAACGTCTTTATTTTTTGTAGGTGGTGCTGAGGATCAAACCCAGCGCCACATGCATGCCAGGCGAGTGCGCTACCACTTAAGCCACATCCCCAGCCCCACATCATGTTTTTTTTAACATTAAAACATCATGTATAAGTGTAAAAATGTGTACTTTAAGAAGTCATACCTGGACAATGTTATTTTCCATATACAATTTCAGTATCTGCTTGTACAACCACCTACTTATACATGTTCCAAAATATTGTCATTAAAATATGTATGTGTTTTTGAAAATATATACACAAATTAGTTACTTTAAATAATAAAACAGTTTGTTGTTCCAATTATATGCTTGTTCTCTTTAAAATATCTGTACTAAAATTGTGTTAATTTTATTAAATTGTATTAAAATAATTACATAATGATTTTTATATATTTGATTTTACAATTATATAGAAATTTACAACATTGGTAAAACAGGCTTAAAAAAACTCACTTGTCTAATTTAGATTTTTAGAGGTTAACTGTCAATTAAAAGCAGTTTAAATAATTTCAGGTATTGCATTTTCTGTTACCGAGTATCATAAGTTTTCATTTAATTCTTTAAATTTGAAATCTGTATTAGTTACATGAGTTTTATTGGTTCTTATTTTCAGTGACACTGATTGTGTTAATATTTGTAAATAAATCTATATGCATTGTATTTATATGTATGGAATGCATTATAAGTTATAATGAAAGTACCATAGAGTATTACTTCTAATAGTAATTAGAACTACTACACATTTCAAAATTATTCTTACCAAATCAAAAAACTTGAAAAGTGTCTGAACCACACGGTCAGATTAGTCACAGCAATGACCTCACTTCTCAGTACCAATTTCTGTTTTAGTCAGCTTTCTTCACTGCTGTGATTAAAAGGATAAAAACAGAATAACTATAAAGAAGGAAAGGTTTATTTGGGGGCTGACAGTTTTAGAGGTCGTAGTCCATAGAAGGCCAGCTCCATTCCTCAGGGCTTTAGGTTAGGCAGACCATCATGGCAGAAGAGGGAAGCAGCTCACACGATGAACAGGAAGCAGAGAGAGAGACCACTTGCCAGATACAAGTATATACCCAAAGCCACTCCCCAATTTCCACCTCCTCTAGTCACATCTTATCACTTCAGTTACCATTCAGTTAATCACTATTAGGGGATTAAATCACTAATTGGGTTAAGGCTTTCACAACACAATCATTTTTCCTCTGAACCTTTCTGCATTATATCACCTGTCAGCTTTTGGCACCAACTCACATTCAAACCATAACACACACCATAATTTCTTAGTAATTCTTCCATTAATGGGCACTCAGGTTGTTTCCATATTTTGACTATTTTTAATAATTAAGCAAAACATGGGAATGTAGGTATCTCTATGAAGCATAGGTTTTATTTTCTGGGGTATAGTCTATGAAAAGGAATTGCTTGACCAACAACAGTGTATACAACAAAGAAATATAAAAAGGATTCCCATTTTTTATTGCATCAAAAAGATTAAAATACATAGGAATAAATTAATAAAAGAGGTAAAATATTTGTACACTGAAAACTATAAAACATTGATAAAAGAAATTGAAAACACACATGATTGGAAAGATATCTTGGGTTCATGGATTAGGGAAAATGATCACATTGTTAAGATATCCATAATAACTATAATATTATATAGATTCAGCAAAATTTTACCAAATTTCCAATGGTATGTTTCACAATAACCAAAAAGTTATAAAATTTATAAAATTTTAAAAATTTATATGGATCCATTGAAGAGCCTAAATAGAAAAGCTATTTTGAGATTAAAATGTTGGAAGTATCACATTTTCTTACTGAAAATTTTATTACAACACTCTAGTAATTAGAATGGAATATAATTGAATATACCACACATAGACTATTGGGATCCCTATTGGTTGAATACTTATCTCCAAGTTCATATGTTGAAAACATAAATCCTCTGCCAATAATATTGTGAGGTGCTTCCTAATAGGAGTTGATTAGGTTGAGGACTTTGTCTTCATGAATGAATAGATATTATTGTGGGATTGGGGATATGGGTAATATATAACTGTGGAAAGAATTCAGAGAATCAGGCTGGAAAAAGCTGTAGTTGCTATAAATGGAGTGTTAAATATAATCTTACGAAGGCACAGAAGAAGAGAATCTGGGGAAACTATAAATTCTTGGAGATCATTTAAGTAGATATGATCAGATTTCTGATAGCACAGAACAGTGAAGGTAATAAACTTTTTCACCTGTAAGATGTTCTGGTCACATATTTTGCAACAGCAACATTGAAGCTAACTAAAACAGATGGTAACTGTAGGCAGGTAAGGCCTGACTGGAGGAAGTAGGTCACTGGGAGCATGTCCTGGAAGGGTGCATCTTCCCTGTCGCACTTTCTGACTGTTCCATGAGCAGGACAGCTTTCTTCCCGCAGACCCTCCCCCTCTTGATGTGCTGCCTCACCTTGTACCTGGAGCAATGGAATCGACCATCTGTGGAGAGAGACTTCTGAAACTGTGATTCCCAAATTAACTTTTCCTCCTATAAGTTGTTCTTGTCAGGTATTTTGGTAACAACAATGCAAAAGCTAACTGAAACACGGTCTAGGTCTAAATGGAATGTATAACTTAAAAGCAATAAGTCAGGATATCTGGTGAAATAAATATCAAAGCATTTAATCTGTTTTCTGGTATAACTTTATTTTATTTTATTGGTTTGTTTAAGTTATTCATGAAAGTAGAATTATGTCATTTTAATATAATTATACAAGCATGGAGTATATATGATTAGGACCCTTATACATCTTTTTCCTCTTCCTTTTCCCCCACCCACTTTTGATTACTTTTAATTAACCACACACATTAAGATAGAAGAGGTAAAATGATTTAAAGATAGAATTTATAATTAAAGGAGAAGCAGATAGAAAAGTCTGCAAAAGTTACCACCCTGGCTATTTAAAGAGTGAAAAAATGTGTCTAGGACAGCCAACCAAGGGTGTGGTCAAGCAATCCTTTATTAAAGTGATTTGTATTAATACAAGGGACCAGCATTACAATCAAACTCATTTTAGAGATTTTTGCACATGCCCATTTCAAAACAGGCCAAAACTTGGTGATCACAGATTGGTTTCAAGAGAAGTACCCAGGACACTTTCCACAGGCTTTCTACTTAGAGTCACTTTGAGTGACTATAGCAGTGCTTCTGGTTCTCTCCACTGTGTTTCAACCAGTCATTTTGGAAGAAAGAAATGGCAATGTTTTAGTCAGACTATTTGCTGTTGTGATTAAAGAACCTGACTAGCACAATTGCAGAGGAAGAAAAATTTAACTGAGGGCTCACACTTTCAGAGGTCTTAGTCCATAGAAGACAAGCTTTATTCAGTGCTCTAGCTGAGGCATAACATGTGGTGGAAGAATGTGGCATAGGAAAGGAGCTCACATGTTGATCAAGAAGCAGAGAGAGGTCTTCAATTGCTAGAAACAAATATATATCCTAATGCCATACCTCCAATTACAGGCCACACCCTATCACATCAGTTATTATTCAGTTAATCCCTGTTAGGGGATTAATCGCTGATTATGTTGATAAGACTCTCACAACCCAATCATTTCTCCTTTGAATAGTCTGGCATTGTCTCAAATGTGAGATTTTGGGGAATACCATATCTGAACCATAATAGGTAAACTTGGATGACTCCCATATTGTGTTAATTCTTCAGACACGCAAATGCAATAGCTGTTGGCTATGGCTTCCTCCATCTAGATATGCCCCTGACATTCCCCCATGCCACTGACAGTATGAGTGGGGTCCCAGAGAGAGACTTGGTCCCATTGGTGTAGTCACTATCAGAGGTTCTCCAGTAGGAAAATTCCAAGGCAATGTGAGGTTGGAGGTAGAGATTCAGCAGAGTACTCATCAGGGCAATACCTAGTGGAGGCATGAGTGCAGGACCACTTGAAGTATCAGAATCCTAGGGGCTCTCGAAAGTATCTGCAATCTGGGAAAGCAACAGACAACCCAGGAGAGAGACTGGATGAACCCAGCTTAACAAAGCCATAAGAGCAGCTCTATTTGAAAACTTGGGGATCCAACTCCCACCATAGTGTGTTCAGAGGTGAAAGATGGAATTAAATAAGATTATTTTGACATCTTAAAATTTAATGTTGTTTGCCATGTTGGCTTTTGGACTTGTTTTGTGGTTTTCATTCATTTCTCTTGTCTTTTTCTTCTCTTGGAACTTGAATACTTATCCCGTGAGTATTACAATGGTGAATTTTGCAATACATACTTTGTTTAATATCATAGGCACACAGATGTAGAAATTGCCTTAGGAAAAATTGTACTTGGAGTCTTAATCATGTATAATTTCTAAGAGACTTTGGACCTTGGAATTTGTGCAGCAATGAGTTGAAGCAATTGTAATAGAATGAATGTATTTTACATTTAAGAATGACATAATTTGGGGGACAAGGGACAGAATTCTGTGGTTTGAATGTGTCCTCCAAAGTTTAAGGCTGTAAACTTAATATTTAATGAGTAGCATTAAAAGATGTGTCTTAATAAGACGTAATTAGGTCATTAGGTCTCCCCTCGCATGAATAAATTAATACTAATTTCATGTGAATGGGTTAGTTATTGTGGAAATTAGTTTCTGATAAGGGGATCAGTTCATGCCCCTTCCTCTCTCTGTCTTGCACTTGCTTGTCCTTTTGTCTTCTCTATGGGATGATATAGCCAGAAGGTCCTTTGCAGCTTTCAGTGCCATGCTCTTGGACTCCCCAGGATCCATAATCACGAGTCAAATAAACTTCTGTTCATCATAAGCTACTTCGTCTGTGGTATTCTCTAGTAGCAAGAGAAAATAGAGTAAGACAGGAATGAATAGAGTCCAGAAATAAACCCAAGAACATACAGTTAATTGATGAGGACATCAAGAAGACATGAAAAGTAGTTCATTCAATACATGGTGCAGGGAAACCTTGATATTTACACACAAAATAATAAAATTTGACTCATATAAAAATAAACACAAACCATATACAAAAAAATGAATTTTAAATACATGAAATATTAAATGTAAGACTTGAAATCCATGGAATATCTAAAAGAGAATTAGGGAAAATGCTCTTTAATGTTGGCTTTGGAAATGATTTTTTGATATATTTCATCTAAAGTTCAAATAAAAAAAGCAAAAAAAAAAATAGCAAATGGGACTTCATTAAACTAAAACAAGGCAAACAATAAATGAAATTAAAGGCAGAAAATTTGGAGAAAATATTTGCTAACCATAAATCTGACAAGAAATTAATATCCAAATATATAAATAACTAACACAACTCAATAACAAAACAACAACAACAAAAACCAAACCTATTAAAATTGGGGAAGACTTGAATGAATTTTTTTTTCCAAAAAAGACACAAATGACCAAAAGGTACCCAAAATGATGTTTAATATCACTAATCATCAGAGAAATGCAAATAAAAAGAAACAATGAGATATCACCTCACACCCGTTTGATGGCTATTTTCAAAATGCACAAGAAATAACAATACTTGTCAAGTGTTTTAGTCAGCTTTTTTTTCACCACTGTTACCAAAAGACTTGAGAAGAATAATTAAGAGGACAAAATTGTATTTGGCACTTGAAGTTTCAGAGGTCTCAGTTCATAAATGGCTGATTCTGTTGCTGTGGTCACAAGGTGAGGCAGAACATCATGGTGGAAGAGGAAAGCAGCACAGAACATGGCCCCCAGGAAGCAGAGAAAGCCCTACTCACCAGGGATAACATGTATGGCACAACCAGTGACCTATGTCCCCCAGCTAGACACTACTTGTCTGCAGTTACCCAGTTAATCCATTCAGGTGGATGGGTGCACTGATTATGTTAAGGTTCTCATAACCCAATCATTTAACCTCTAAACTTTCTTGCATCCTCTCACATATGAGCTATTGGAGGATACCTCACATCTCTACCATAGTAACAACTATGACAGAGTTGATTGCATTTGTTTCTATAGTTTTGAGCCCACATATAAGATTTCACTGGCAATCAGGGGCTTCATTGCTCTGAGGATGAGATTGAAAGGAGCCAGCAAACTTCATTGGAATGACTGCATAAGGCCTAGACACAGACATTTGTAACCTTACAAAAGGGAAGAATTACAAATGAGAAATGGTAGTAGGAAGTTACCAGGTTCTTTGGAGAGCTTAGACAATAATGTTTTCACTAGGAACTTTGGTAAACAAGATGTCAGAATTTCTTACCTACTTTTCATGAGGTTAAACAAAACTGTAGCTTTTTCAGTGGTCTGAGGAAAATGAAAATTGTGCCACCAATGATCAAGATACAGTTTTTCAAAATCACAGAAGACATGTGTTTGTTTGTTTTGAGGGGGCGCTACCAGGGATTGAACTGACACTCCACCACTGAGCCACATCCCCAACCCTATTTTGTATTTTATTAAAGACAGAGTTTCACTGAGTTGCTTAGCACCCGACTTTTGCTGAGGCTGGCTTTGAATTCATGATCCTCCTGCCTTAGCCTCCTGAGCCACTGGGATTACAGACCTGTGGCATTGTGCCCAGGCAAGAAATGAGTTTTGAGTAATAAATATTTTGACCTACATTATTTGAAATTAGCACACCTGAATTTGTGAACAATGTCTTCATAGGTGTCTATACTCTGTCAAGAGATAGGAATTCTTAACACTTATGAAAACAAATATTTATTCATGAAATCCTTTTCTTGGTATCTTGTGTAAAAACTGATGATCAAAATATAAATAACAGGGCTGTTAAGGTAATAAAAACATAAACTGACAATTGTTAAATTTTAAAACACACAACATTTTAATGTGATATTACTATGTGTTGTGTATACACACACACACATGAATATATGCACAGATTTTCACAAAGATATATATGTATATATGTCACTAACCCATATAAAACATAAAGACACTGGGTTACAGACATGGATTTTTTAAATAGGAACAAAATCAACAGTCAAAACAGATATATATATTCTCATGTCTCAATTCCCATAGGGTGATTCTATAAAGGTCAGGCATCTTCTGTATTTTCAACTGGATATATTACAGAAAGGATCCCTAAATTTTAGGAAACCATGAGTCTTTATAAGGATGATCATATATACGCCTATTTTTTTTTCCAAAGAGAGCGAGACAGAGAAATAGAGAGAGAGAGAGAGAGAGAGAGAGAGAGAGAGAGAGAGAGAAGTGCACATACCATCTCTGGAGGAAGAGATATGAGTCACCTCTAGGTTTACTACCCTAGCATATGAAAAGTATCTCTGCAATATGGAAAAAAGTGATTTTTGTCTTTAGTAACACAGATATCTTTGAGTGGGTACATTTCTAATTCTTTCTTTGTGGATACACTGTTTCTAACTTCCAAGGCTGCTTGCTTTTCAAATATGCCATTTGCTTAGAAGGCCTGAACCAATCAAAAACGTAAACGTCTATGGAAATATGTCTTCCAAAATAAAATCAACAATTAAAATGTTAGAAATTCAGCCATGGAGATAGTCACTGAGTTGGAGCTCAGATCACTTCTATGTGAATGGTTGAAGGGAAAGTAGTAGAATTGGAAATTTTAATTAGAGGTTTTGGGTGCATGGTTTTTGAAACTATTGAAGAACAAATATGCTAAAATGATAAGATAGTAGAGGCGTTGATTCTCAGCAAATATTGTAGACTATTGTATCCCTTATAGTATTTTGGACTGATTGTAAAAAAGCAGGAAAATGAAATAATGAGATGATTTTTAAGTGGAATGATACTTGGACAGATAAAGGTTATTAAGAGAGTACTTCAGTTTTAATGAAGAATTTATGTTCTCTTGAATAGATGAAAAGGGAACATGAGAAAATTGGTTAAATTCAGTTGTTAAGAGAAAATTGCAATATTGTAGGTAAAGGTCGAGTTAACGTGGTAACAGTGAAGATAGGATTATTTTGTTCTAAGTCAGGCAACATAATTAAAAAAACTACTATGATGTTAATTTTCCTATGTGTTTGTTAACATCTATGGAAAATATTATAAATTTTCTGTTTTAATAGTTAGACTTATATTTAATAACAAAATTTCATTCATAGGCTATTTGGAGTAGAAGCGGAGTATAGATTTGAAAGGCTAGTGAGAAGAACTAAGTAGAGTGCTAGTAACTGAGTGGGTTTGCCTGTGTACCCTGGAATCCTCTTACATCAAACCTCTTACATTCAATATCTGAAAAGCTAAATAGGGCATACTGTCACATATTTAGAAATTGATGTGTTGGTAAGTAAGTAAGTAGTGTGAGAGAGACTGGCAAGTATGGTGGCCCATACCTGTAATCCCAGAGGCTTGGGATGCTGAGGGTGGAAGATCATGAGTTTGAAGCCAGCCTCAGCAATGGTGAGGCACTAAGCAACTCAGTGAGCCCCTGTCTCCAAATAAAATACAAAATAGAGCTGGGGATGTGACTCAGTGGTTGAGTGCCCCTGAGTTCAATACCCCCTATGAAAAAAAAAATGTAGTATGAGAGTTAATTTCATGTGTTATCATGTTTGATCTAAGGGATCTAAAGATAACTGGTAAACATTATTTCTGAATATGCTTCTGAGTGTTTCAGGTAGAAGTCATCATGGGAACTGGTAGTATGAGTAAAAAAGTAGGTGGGCATTATCTTACTCCTTGAGGGACTGAAAAGACAAGAAAGGTGAATTTGCTCTCCCTGCTTGATTTGAGCATTTCATCTTTTCTTGCATTTAGATTTTGGTGTTTCTGCTTCTCAGACCTTTGGGTTCAGAGAGATTTATACTTCTATGGTTCAGGGGCCTTCAAACTTGGACTTGGACTCTCCATTGACTCCTCTTATTCTAAGGTCTGCAGGTTGAGAGTACAAATCCAACACTGGCTTTTCTGGGCCTCTAGTTTACAGATGACAGATCCTGTGACTTAGCCTCTGTAGTCATGTAAACCCATTTTTCATGATAAATCTCTGTTTCCTTTCCCCTCCTCCTTTTCTTTTACATTTAGAATGTTTCTCTAGAGAACCCTGACTAATAGGTAGGAAAGTTCTGGTTCCATTTTTGTGTTCAATTTGAAGTAGGGAGTGAGTAATACAAAATCAATTAATCCAATTAGATCTTCCACAGAAAAACAGGTTAAAAGAACGAAGTGAGTGTTTATGTCCCTGATAACATTGTGAGGTACAACATATATTTTTCTTTTTTCTTTCTTTTTTTCCCCTGAATTTTTCCTGTTAACATAAGAGCATGTACTGGAAACCAAAGGGAAAAATCAAAAGCTAGCTATAGTCAGGAATGTTGGCACAAACCTGTAATCCCAGGGATTTAAGATGAAACAGGAAGATCACAAGTTTGCAGTCAGCCTTAGGAATTTGATGAGGCTGTCAGCATCCTGGATTCAATCCCCAGTATCAACACAAAAACAATAAAAACAAACAAACAAAAAAAGAACCCTGAAAACAAAACAAAAACTAGCTATAAAGCAAAAAAAAAAAAAAAAAAAACCTGTTGTATGCTAGCCAAAACCACTGCAAAATTAACTATTATTGTGATATTCATTATATTCTCCAAAGAAATTTGTAAGTCTGAAAGATTATTTAGTTTATTTTGGTTTTAAAATTAATATTTAATTTATTGAAGTTACAAACCCAAACTAGTTCTTCCTTAAGCTTTTAAGTACTACATATGAATATTAGACTTCTAAATCTAGTAAATTTTTACCACCTCTTTTAATAGGCTTTTGAATAATGTTTGGTACCATTTACAAACTTAGTTAATTAAACACCTTCAACATTTTAAACTGCATTCATAAATTTAATATATTCAATTTATTTTTAATATTACAATTGTCTAATTAACAAATAAAATCTTCTTGAATACTTAAATAACTCATATAAATTTAACATGGTAAGCTAAACCTTATGTTCTCTTAAATGTTACAATACTGAGTATGAAACTAGTAAATCTATATTAATTTCTCAATTACACTTATTAAAATTGGAATTATGCGATTAATCAGTTGGACTGCTAAAATGCCCAAAATTTAAAAACTAAATTGTAAGTGCTTAAGTAGCACATATATGTGATTTTTAAACTTAATGTAAAATACAACACTCTAAGTTTGGTTTAATTAATTTTTGTATTAAACTTTAACACACAGGAGTTAATACTTTTTATTAGAAAAAAATCATATTAAAAATCATTGGCTTCCTCAAGATTAATTTGAGGGCAACCTAAAGTTGTTTATTGCTCAGAAATTCCATCATGATTATAATTTACAATTAAGGGCATCAGCACACATGACCCTAACTGCCATGCTACAACCCTTAGAGTCATCATGTTATAGGCTAAAAACCACAAAGTTGTTGGTTATATCCCCATATTTGAGTCATCATTGCATAATTCTCAAAACTGTAAACCCAATCCAATTGTCTTTAAAACCTAACTCAATTTAAGTAATCCAGATTATAGATTATGAAGGTATGATGCATTATTCACTATTTTGTCTTTCACTATTTTGCCTATTAAAATTTTGTGAATGGTAAAATGGTATCCAGGTGAGTTGTGTGCTTCCGAAAACTTTTACTATCTTTGCAGAAAATGCTCTGGTCATTTTTCTGAGATATGCAAAATTGAATAATCTATGAGTTGGGCAATACCTTGAACTTCAAAACCTTTCTGCTGCAGAAAATAAGTAGCCTTCTGTTATTACCAGGTATCATCAGGCTTCCACAGTCTGCATGGATGAAGCTATAGGTAAAAAATTTCTACTGCCTATTCTTGACCTTCTGATAAAAGGGAACTGACAAAATCTATCCATCACTCAGAGATGTTTCCCTGCTGTAGATTAGATCTTGAGTGTTGCCCCACAGCCTATGAACTGAAAATTTGGACCTCACCCTGTCATTATTGGGAGATGGTAGAACCCTTAGGATGTAAGGTCTTGTGAAAGGAAGTCATGTCAGTGGTGTGTCCTTGAAGGAGATATTAGGGACTCAGACTCCAATGTGAGTTCAGCATTTTTCTCCACCACATACTTCTACCATGGTATACTGCCTAACCACAGCCCCAAATGAACCATGAAGTGAAATCTCCAAAAGTGTAAATCAAAATAATAAATCTTTTATCCTTTTAAGTTAATTTGTTTCAGTGATTTTTATCTTAGTGATGGAAGGATGACTGACTAACACAATTACCAAATATTTAAAATTGCTTATATCTTAATCTTTAGATAGGAATGTTGTCAGAAGTCTGAGTAGTTTTGAGGTAAACATTTCTGAGAAGGAGACTATAGTGATCAATATCATGGACTCTAGAGCTAGGTTGCCTTGGATCAAATCACAACTTTGACACTTACTATAACCTGAAAGATGTTGATTAGCTAGCTCATTCTGTTTCAGATTCCACATTTAAAATGAAACAAAAATATTACCTATTAAAGAGGCTGTAACTCAGTTTCAGTTAGATGGCTGCACATTAGAATTACTTTGATTTTAAATAAACATATCCTCCCAAACCCCATCCCACAAAAATGAATCAGAATATCTGAAATGGGTCACAGAGATGTTCATAGACTTAATAGTATTTATAGTATTGTCTTTTGTTATTTGCATAGTCTTATACCAAATTTAAACATATAGTTTTAGCTTAATCACTTTAATCTATGAAAGCAGATAATAACTACAACTACCATTATTTCTTTCAATCCTTATTAAGTAGACTTTGGACAAAAACCTGCTATTCTACTCTTAATTGAACCACACTTCTCTTTTTCTACTTCAGTGTTTATTTCCTGGGTAATTTCCTTTCTTTGGTTTGTGGCCTTTATAAATAAATCTGAATAGATTGTCATTCATGTTCTGTTTCTCACAGGAACATTTTTGTAGCTGATCTTTAGGGTGAATAACAAGACTTGAGTATTTAGACAGGCATTTGAAGAATCCTAATAAAGGTAATTATTATGCCAAAAATGAGATACAACCCAGACACAAGGAACTTATACTAGAACACACAGTAATTTTATCATTCAGGATATTGTGATATTCTCTGCTTACTCCTTGTATTTTCCTTTCTAATGTTATCATCTCTATTTGCTTAGGAGTATTCATTTTTAATTTTATGATTCTCTGTTACTTTTATAGGGTTTCAGAGACATTCCAAGTCCTTAGGCTTCTAGTTAGATGATTTAGTTCTATCAATGCTCTTTGTATAGCCTCCTGAACCTGATGAGAGCCATAGCCAAGTAGGAATGACACATGGCATTTTTAGTTGAAAGGTGACTCCAGCAAGCCATTGAGATGATAATGATTATGTTAAGATGTGCATTCAATTGGAGATTAGACCCAGGAGGGAATTCCAGAGGAGGGATTTCCTGTTGGTGTAGTGTGTCCCAGGAGAAGGCCACATGCATGGCATTCGAGGGAGTTTTGGAAATAAGTTTGTTCCTGCTTGAGTGGCTCGTGATTTTGTGCCAAGGCAGACTGCAGCATTTGGTGGCCCGTGCGAGGAACGCCTGAAGCTCTGAGGTAAGTGAAATTGCTCGCCCCTGAGGGAAGGCGAGAAAATGGATGACCATTATAAAAAACAATGTGTTCTTGTTTTGATTTGTTTTGTTTTTGTTTCAAGCTGCCTATCCCTAGAACTTTCTCAGGCAAACTGGGAAAAATGGTTGGCTCAAGGTTTGAAGTTGTTCGGCCCTGAGGAAGAGATAGAGATAGACCACGAAAACACATTTCAAGAAAATAGGAAAATTGATACAATGACTTTTTGTTCTGTTTTTGTTTCAGTTTTGTTTTGTGTTATCTTATTGGGTTGTGTTATCTTTATAGTAGATTAGAAATCAGTAAAAAACAAACTGAAAGAGTGTTAAGTAAATTGTTAGAGAGTCAGACCATGGAGAAAGACATTTTAGATCAAGCAAAAGAGAAGGTCTCTCAAGCTAGTCAGACAGAGGAAGAAAATTTAAAGGAAAAGGGGCTATTAGGGAAAAAGCTACAACAGGAGGCTGCTACTAACATCGTTCTATCACCAGAGGGCATAATTCAACCAACAGCTCCACCTATACAGACAGCTGAGTGGCCCTCAACCCCCATAGTTGATACATGGTATCCTGAGACAGGACCTCAAAGATTAGCATGTCCTGTACTTGAGCAGGCAGGAGGGCAGCGAATTCACCGTGCTCTAGATTTCAAAACAGTGAAGCAGATAAAGGAGGCTTTAACTACCTATGGTCCCCAAGCACCCTTCACTGTAAGCATGGTCAAATCCATTACCAACTTGGACATGACGCCAGCAGATTGGGCTAGCATGTGTAAATCTGCGCTAAATGGAGGACAAAATTTGTTATGGAAAGTTGCCAATGAGGAATTTTGCATGGAGACGGCTAGGTGAAATGCAGCAGCCAGTTACCCTCAAAGAAATCTAGATATGTTGTTAGGAAAAGGACCTTATGAGGGTCAACGGCAACAAATTGAATATGATCCTGCTATATATACACAAGTTGCTACAGATGCAGTTAGGGCATGGAAGACTTTACAAGGACATGGAGATTTACAAGGTCAATTATCTAAGGTAATACAGGGAGCTAATGAACCTTATGCTAAATTTGTAGATAGGCTTATTCAAACAGCTGCCAGAGTTTTGGGGAATACAGAACAAGCAGTGCCATTAATAAAACAACTGGCTTATGACCAAGCAAATCATTGCTGCAGAGAGGTCATTAGACCATGGAAACATGAAGATTTAAACACATATATTAAATTATGTAGACATTAATGAACAAGGGCAAGTCTTGGCAGCTGCAGTACAACAGGCTTTAGATGCCAGGCCAAAAACATGCTACAATTGTGAACAAACAGGACATATTAAAAGGAGTTGCCCCATAGGAGGAGGGTTTAACAAAGGTAGGTATCAAAGGAGTAGAATACTGGGTATTTGCCCACGATGCCTTAAAGGGAGACATTGGGCTAATGAATGCCATTCTCAAACAACCATAGAGGGTACTCCATTATCAAAAAATGGACAAGGACCAGGTGTTTACCCACGATATCATAGAGAAAGGCATCGGGCTCCATTGCCAAAAAACATACTGGGGGGCCCAATGCTCTGGGGCCCACAACCACAAATATACGGGCAATGGAGGAACCGAGCAACACCATCAGGATAGTGCCCAGGACACATTATCCATTAAATCCCTCATCAGACAAACCAGAGGGAGTGCAGGGTTGGACATCTGCGCCTCCACCAGAGCAGTACTAACTCCAGAGATGGGAGTTCAAGTCATTCCCACAGGAATAAAAGGACCTCTTCCCCAAGGAACAGTAAGCTTATTATTGGGATGCAGTTCTTCTACACTAAAAGGACTTATGATAAGTCCTGGGGTAATTGATCCCAATTATGTAGGTGAAATAAAAATTATAGCTATTTCTCCAAGAGGTATATCAGTAAATTCACCAGGAGATAGAATAGCACAGTTGTTAATAATACCCAGCCTGCATGATAAATTTTCCAGTCATGCTGTAGAAAGACGTTCCAGGGGATTAGGCTCCACAGGTATAGATTGGGCTATGCTGTCTTTAAATTTAGATTCTCGCCCCATGCTAAAACTAAATATTCAAGGACATGA
>NW_025999968.1:30635035-30697797 GCF_001458135.2 Marmota marmota marmota | reverse complement strand
AAAATATTCCTACAGGAGTATTTTGGCAAGAAGGTCCATTATTGTGGATACATTTATCTTATTCTCCTAACACTATTCTTACTAGGTATCCTGAGGCTGTAGGACAATTAATACTCAAAGGAAGAAAAGCAGCAAAGGGAGTGTTTGGAATTTCTCCCAATAAATTTATTACTCCATGTACTATGGATCAAATTGATAAGCTAGCTAATGAGTTAAATACTTGGGCAATAATCATGTGTAAATCTAATGTTTCATTTGATAATCACTTACCATCTAATCCTTTGTTGTCTTTTTGGTCCTCGCATCCTGTAGTTTTTCCAAAAATGACAAGAAAAACACCTATCATGAATGCTCCAAATATATTCACTAATGGGTCAAATAATGGTACGGTAGCAGTAGTTACCCCTGGTCAAACTTTTTCATTTTTAGTACCCAAACAATCAGCTCAAAAGGTAGAGCTTAATGCAGTTTTATAAGCTTTTGTGATGTTTAAAGATTCTGTATTTAATTTATTTTATGATAGTCAGTATATAGTTAATGCTATAGTATCCCTTGAAGATGCTGGTAGGATTTCTCCTTCCTCTACTGTTTTCTCTTTGTTTTTCACTACACAGAGTCTAATCTGGGACAGAAAAAATCCATTCTTTATAGGACATATCAGGGCACATACAGGATTGCCTGGAGCCCTTAGTTTGGGCAATGATTTAGCAGATAAAACTACACATGACATACGTATTTTCTCTACACTAGAAGAAGCTACAAATTTTCATAAAAGGTTCCATGTCAATGCTAATACTTCACAAAAGCGTTTTAAAATAACTAAGGAACAAGCCAGACATATAATAAAACAATATCAAAATTGTGTGACCTTTTTACCACAAGTTAATCTTAGAGTCAATCCTAGAGGATTAATACCTAACCATATTTGGCAGATGGACATCACACACTTGCCAGAATTTGGAAAATTAAAATATTTGCATGTTACAGTTGATACTTCTTCCGGATTTTTGATGGGCTCCCTTCTTCCGGATTTTTGATGGGCTCCTTTCATGCCGCAGAAAAAACTAAAGATATTATAGCTCATTGCTTACAAAATTTTGCCACTGTGGGCATTCCAAAACAGTTAAAAACAGATAATCATCCTGGTTATACTTCCACCTCTTTTAAACAATTTTGCTCATCATTTGGCAATACTCACATAACAGGAATTCCATACAAGCCTAAGGTACTTTGGAAGGATATTCTAACAGGACAATGGAAAGGTCCTGACCCAGTGATTGTCTGGAGTCAGGGTTCTGTTTGTGTGTTTCCACAGGGAGAACAGCAGCTGATTTGGATTCCAGAGAGACTAACCAAAGCAATTTATACAGACCAAAAAGAAGATGATTTGACTCAAATCCATAACAACTGATATCCAGAGCTCCAGCTTGGCTATTCTTACATCTGCGACAGTGATTAAGCAGTCATGCTTTTTTCAATATCTATTTTATTATTGCATTTTTCCACATCATAAAGTTCTATTTCATTTTTTGAGCTCCTACAGACCTAGGCTAATGTTTTTCTGATCAGTTTTATTTTTTGACTGTGGAGTTTTTAAATATTGCAATGGAGATTTCACCTGTGTAAAGCTACAAGGCCTTTACTATTGTCTTATGTGTTGTAGATTTGTGTGCACACTTGTGTTTTGTGTTGTATGTCTGTATGTGCGTATGTCCATATATCATATATGAGGAGCGCTCATGAAAAAATGGATCTGAATTTTTTTTTATTCACGTGATTTTAATAGTTTAATTTAAATTGGGTAAACAGCTGTTGAGGATCGTATTAATATATGAACAAATAAGGAGGTTAACAGATCTGTTTGTTTACTTTCACCTTTCCTTTTCATTATATTTAATAATTCTGTTCAGGATAATGTAAATTGTTCAGAAAATTGTTTTCTTAGTGCCTGTTGGAATGTTACATAATTTTTTTTTAGCCATCATTGCCAGAATTACTATCTTCATCCCAGTGCCGGTGAAGACAAAGATAAAACCAAACTACAGCTTCTTCGATAGTTATCACAACAAACTGCATAAACTGATGCATCAATGAATAATAACTCAACAAGTAAAGCTCAATCAAGGAGTCGATTTATTTTGGGAGGAAATGGACATATTGATGGATTCCTCTGCTTTGAACTGCTTGCAGAACTTGCCTGGACTATGTATCACTTGTATGCATTGTGAACTATGTGTTGGTGCAGCAAATTGTGGTAGTGCTGGTGTATCTTTGCTGATGGTGTCACCGGTGGTACAATTTTTCCAAAGGAGCCGTCAATTGGCTTGGTGTCATACCATTTCTGTATCCTCCTCCCTTCTGCTAGTGATGGTCTAAAATTTGGGGGCCAACAGAGGTGAGGCAAAGTACCTCACCCCCCCACTGGTGCATAGGCCTATCCACAAGTATGGCTGTATGCTGGACCGGTAGTCAGTGATGGGTATGATCCAATTGCAGTGGTACCAACCTAAGACAGGAGGCTGATGCCTAGAGGTCAGCTCATGAGATGATGGGTAAGGACCATATGTAGTATTGGACAGCCTAACAGGCAAGGTCCCTAAGCCACATGCTTGGTGCTTAATTAAACAGAAGGGGGGAGATCCTCAGAGCCATAGCCAAGCTGGAATGATGCATGGCATGGCATTTGTGGATGAAAGGTGACTCCAGCAAGCCATTGAGATGATAATGATTATGTTAAGATGTGCATTCAATTGGAGATTAGACCCCTGCTGTCCGCCTCAACCTGCTACTTGGGAGCTCTCATGGAACTCCCAGAGAGTTCCCATTGGTTGGAGAAGTGTGGTAGGAGGGAATTCTGGAGGAGGGATTTCCTTTTGGTGTAGTGTGTCCCAGGAGAAGGCCATGTGCAAGGCATTCGCGGGAGTTTTGGAAATAAAGTTTGTTCCTGCTTGAGTGGCTCGTGATTTTGTGCCCAGCCAGACTGCGTAATTGTTTTCCACTGGCCATTTCCACTCTGTAGGCCAACTTGCTGTTCTGCATTTTTGTGTCATAGTAGCCTGTATGATCACACCTTGGACCTCTGTCATCTGGCCTTCCTTTTGAAGATGGTGGATAGAAAGACATTTTATTTTCAGACTTTACAGTCCTTCAAGGCATGGAATATGAATTTTTAGGTACTTCAGAGTAGGAAGTTGATAAGAACATTGCTATTTATACTCATTTTTTCTTATAGAAGCATATCTTCTCATATTTAATGATATCCTACAAACTATACTCAATTCATTAAAAAGAGAATTGTTGTAAAATGAGTGCAACACAAAATGTGTTATTACAGTTACAAATTTACTTATTTTCTACTTCTCTCTTTTTTTTCAGATTATTTCTCAAAGGAGATCCCAGAAGGAATTACCAGGGTTTAATAAAATATATATCTATTGATTGTAGTTTCTTTTCATGCATGTATAAAAGGTTCAAATAGACCATGCTTTACTGAAATGCTGAACTTTTGACTGAATTGCTTTTGATATTTCTAAAATAAATGTGGAAAGGCCTGAGATTCTCAAAGCTATCAATCTGAAACAGACCTTGTAATCCAACCACTGCTGCAGGCTATGTTTGTGCCAAATGAAATGAGCTAGTATATCTACAGTTGAATAAGACATCAAGGAAATGATTCCAATTAATTTATTAATTTCTTGGCTATTTATTTTTTTACTAAATGATCCACATTTCGAAAGTATAAATTGCCTAAGAGTACTTGAGTAAAACTATGTATCCAAACATTCAATCTATTTTCCTTTTGCTTAGAATATCTTTAAAATAAGTTAAAAAATTAACAACAACATCAAAAACAAAGTAAAACAAAGCTGTTTTATTGAAACACTGCTAAAAAAGTATAATAGAGTTTCTAAAATAGATATCTGAATTTCTATTGGCTATCTTGCATACTACCATTGCTATACTTTCCCAGGGGCAAAATATAAAATGACACATGTTCTTTCTTGGTCAGGGGCACTGTGAATTTAACCCAGGGGCACTTTACCACTGAGATACATCCTCACCCCTTATTATTATTTACTTTAAGACTCCCTAAGTTGTAGATCTCACCAAGTTGCTGAGGCAGAACTGGCTACCTTCCTGCATTAGCCTCCCAGCTATTGGGATTACATGTGTGTGCCACCACCATGGCTGAAATGATATATTTTTAATAAAATATTTAGTTTTCATCCTCTCATAAAATAATGTATTTTGTAAAGTTTTTTGTTGTTGTTCTGAGATGTCTTCCCACATTTTTTTCTGTTTGAACAAAGGATAATACTATTTAGGTTTTAGGACAGACATATTTGTTTTTCTGTTAGACATTGAAACTTTTCTGTCTCTACATTATTTCTTAAATATATATGGTAATGTGTAAAAACTACATTCACAACTAATTTATAATATAAAATGCCAACCATTTTCAACCTTTAACATGTAAAATCTTGTAAAATAGAACTTATTCAAAATAAGCATTTTAATGACAACTATACCTTGAATAGTAATTGCTCTGAATACATTGTGAGGCCCTCCAAAATAATAATCTTATTAATATAGCATTAGTTTTTTAATCTACATTCTTGAGCACCTGCTATGTGCTTGAGAATCAAATAATTGTTTGAAAGTTCTTTCTATGGACATTTGATAAGTATATTTATAAAAGTTAATCTGAGCATTAATATTTATATGCAACTCCCAGAATAGATGCTTTTCATAAAGCTATATTGAATTAATGCACATGCACACTATATTCCCTCTACTTATTGAAGACATTTTCTAAGGTACCTAGAAAATACAAAGTTCTGTGTTATTTTGAGTTCTTCAAGAATTGCATGCTTAAAAAAAATTAAGATTAGCTATTTAAAGGTATGTTCTAAAAATAAGAGGAAGGAAACCAAAGGAGTCTATGAGAGCTGTTACACTTTGATGTTGGTTTGAACCTGGATGGAAGAGGAAGAAAAGGAAGAAGGGAAAAAGATAGAAAGGAAATGAGAAAAGTAGGAAAGAAGACTACCTACACCACAGGATGAAGTGTAAGAATAAGATAACTTGGCCAGGCCCATAAAAAGAAGCCTCAAGTGAAACTTGCACAAGGGAGAAGTTCTTTGTTTCCCAGGAATCTCTTGCTTTAGCATTTCTGCTATGCTCTTTGAGTAAACTAAATGTAGCTTATGAGAATCGTGGCTTCAGTGTGACACAGCAATGGATATAAAGGCACATCAACTGGGGCCTCTTAAAATCTGAGGTTAGAGAAGGTTTCCTGTAACATCCACATGGTGTTAGGAGGTAAACACAGTCCAAAATCTGTAAATTAAGAATGTGAAAACCACTATGATTACCATGTAATGGGCTTGGGAAAGGGTAGCAAGAAAGAAAAGTCAGTGTTAGAGAAAAAGATTGTCTAATATGTTTTAGTTTCTCTCCTTTTCTTATTTACATGTTTATTTCAACAAAATTGTCCTCCCTATAAAAAATAAAAAATAAACTTCTGATGATATTGTGTCTGTAATACGATAATATCTCCAGGCTTAACAGACAGAGAGAAAAGTAAAAATCCCTACATAATGACTATAGGTAAACATCATGGCCTAATAGTCAAGGTGAGTGTCTTTCAGGCAAGGAGGATACCCAATGTACAGGTTTCAACTAATGCATAAATTTTTCTGTTTTTTTTTCAGTAAATCTTAATAGTAAGTCACCTGAAGCACACTCTTTCTGGTTTTTATTTTTGGAAGACTTTCTTTAATGAGAATTTGCCTAATATTTGCTAAATCAGTACATATTAGAATTAAAAGGAATTTCTTATCATAAAAGATCTGGAGATTTTCCCATAATGTTGAGGGTTTGACTGTCTTATATATAAGTGGAAAACAGAGAATAGTTCATTCTTTAAAAGTTTACAACTAAAATGTACGAAGATTGCAATTCTGTGTCTGGGCCAATAATTCTTCTCAAACTCTGAGCTACTATAAAATAAGCTAAGAAATACTCATTTTCAAGACATGAATATGCCAGATTAATAAATAATCTATAAAGGGAAAAATGTGAGAGTTAGTGAGAAAGTGACAGAAAGGGTAATATCCAAAAATCAAAGTACATAAATGTATCTATTTTCCTGGTTATCATCTGAACTACAGAATCATGAGAAAGAGCAGTAGGATCAATAAATATTCATGCATAGAAAAGATAATTGTATTTATTTTTTAAAGATAGAACTTCATTGGGAGGAAAGTAAGATTATTTGGAGGTTGGCTTAGTTAATTTCAACAGATCAAAATATGCAACTCTGAACCACCTAGGCATTCCATAATGTCATAATGTAATGAAATTAAAAATCAATGATAAACTGTTTGCTGTAGTGCATGCCGGTAATCCTAGCAGCTGAGGAGGCTGAGGCAGGAAGATTTGGAGTTCAAAGCAAGCCTCAGCAAAAGTGAGGTGCTAAGTAACTCAGTGAGACCCTGTTTCTAAATAAAAAGGAAAATAGGGCTGGGGATGTGGGTAAGTTGTTGAGTACTTTGAGTTCAATCTCTGGAACTCCCCCCAAAAAACAATCACTAATAACATAAAAAAACAGAAGCCACTGTAATACCTGGAGATTAAATAACACACTTTTGAATGTTCAAAGGATATTAGAAGAAATCAGGAGATAAATTAAAAAAAGATCTTAAAAGTAAGTTAGAATAATAATAATACATATCAAAATCTCAGGAACAGTACGAAAGTAGTTCTAAAAGAAAAGTTAATGGCAGTTAGCTCGCTCGTGTATTAAAATAATATAAATATATCAAATAAATAATATAACATTACATTTTAAGGCCTTAGAAAAAGAGGAATAAACCAACACCCAAATAAGTATAAGATAGGACATAATTAAAATCATTACAAATCAATGAAATTAAGGTTAAAAAATATAAAATTTTGATGAAACAAATAATTGGTTTTTTGAAAGGATAAACAAAATTGATAAACCCTTACCCAACTAACCAAAATAAAGAGGGAAAAACTCAAATTAACAAAATCTGAGAAGAAAAAGAAAATATCAACAGAGACACTACTGAAATCCAGAGAATCATCAGAAACTGTTTTGAAACATTATGTACTCTAATAAGCTATAAAATCTTGAAGCTAAATATAAATTCTTAAAGACATATGATATATCCAGATTGAACAAGGAGGATATAGAAAACTTAAACATATCAACATTAAGTGATGAAATTGAAGGAGTTTTCAAAAGCTTTGTAATAAAGAAAGCACAGGACCAGGTGGATTCTCAGTCAAGTTCTACCAGACCTTCAAAGAAAAACTAACACCAATCTTCCTCAAATTATCCATGAAATAGAAATAAGGGAACCCTTACAAACTCATTCTATGAAGCTTGTGTCACTATGCTACCAAAACCAGACAAAGACATTAAGGAAAGAAAACTTTATGACAAAATCTCTGATAAACATGAATAATAAAATTCTCAATAAAATCCAGGCAAATTGTACACAAAAACATATTTAAAAGATAGTGCATCACCCTCAAGTAGGGTTCCTCACAGGGATGCAAGTTTGGTTCAACATATGGAAATCAATAAATGTAATTCACCCCATCAATAGACCTAAAGATAAGAATCACATGATAATCTCAAATAGCTGACAAAATAAACTATCTATTCATGTTCAAAACACATGAAAAATTAGGCATAGGAGGAACATGGCTCAACATAGTAAAAGCTGTATATGTTAAACCCAAGGCCAACATCATTCTAAACAAAGAGAAACTGAAAGCATTCCCTCTAAAAACTTGAATAAGACAGAGATGCTCTCTTTCACCATTTCAATTCAACATAGTCCTTGAAAATCTAGCCAGAGAAATTGGGGAAAATATAAATAAATAAACAGACATGAATAGGAAAGAAAAGCTCAAACTATTCCTATCGGCCAATCTGCCAATACTGTATTTAGGATCCCATACTTAGAAGACCAATAAAACTCAACCAGAATACTTCTAGAACTCATAAACAAATTCAGCAGACATAGAAGGTTATAAAATTAACACCCATAAATCAATTGTGTTCCTATACAACAATAATAAATCAGCTGAAACAGTAATTAGGAAAATGATCCCAGTCAGAATAGCCTCAAAATTATAAAATACTAGGGAATCAACCTAATAAAAGAGGTGAAGGATGTATATAATGAAAACTACAGAACACTAAAGAAACAAATTGAAAAAGATCTTATCAGACCACAATTGATTTATGAGTGTTACTTTTATAACCTTCTAGCTTGCTGAGTTTGTTTATGAATTCTAGAAGTATTCTGGTCAAGATTTATTGGTCTTCTAAGTATGGGATCCAAAATACAGAATCATTTCAATGGCAGATAGGAATAGTTTGAGTTATTTCCAATTCATATCCCTTTAGATCTTAGCAGGTGGAAAAATCTCCCATGTTCTTGGATACACAGAATTAATATTATCAAAATGGCCATACTGCCAAAAGTATTACACAAATTTAATGCAATTTCTATCAAAATTCCAACATCATTCCTCATAGAAATAGAAAAAAGAAACATGAAACTTATTTGGACATAGAAAAGATCCAGTATAGCCAAAGCAATCCTTAGTGAGAAAAGCAAAGAAGGAAGCATCACAATACAAGACCTCAAATTATACTTCAGAGCTATAGTAACTAAAACAGCATAGTATTGGCATGAAAACAGACATGGAGGTCAATGGAACAGAATGAAAAACACAGAGACAAACCCACGTAAATACAGCCTTTTCAACAAAGGGTGCTGAAAAACTGGAAATTTATATATAGCAAAGTGAAATTAGACCCCCTCACCCTGCACAAAACTCAACTCAAAGTGAACAAGGATCTAGGTATTAGACAAGAGACTCTGCACCTACTAAAAGAAAAAAAAATAGGTCCAAATCTCCATTATGTCATCTTAAGACATGAATTCTTCAAGAAGATACCTAAAGTAGAAGAAGTAAAACCAAGAATCAATAAATAGGATGGTATCAAACTAAAAGAGTTATTCACAGTAAAACAAAACAATCAAGAGCTTGAATAGAGATCCCAAAGAATGGGAGAAAATCTTTATCACCTGCACCTCAGATAAAGCATTAATATCCAAGATATATAAGAAATTTAAAAAACATAAAATATATATATATATATATATGTATATATATATATATATATATATATCTATGTGTGTATGTGTGTATATATATATACACACACATATACATATGCAATGAAACTGAACAGAAACTTCACAGAAGAAGAAATATGAATGATCAACAAGTAGATGAAAAAACGTTCAACAACTCTAGCAATTAGAGAATTGCAAATTAAAGCTGCACTGAGAATTTATCTCCAGTCATATCAAACAATCAAAAAATACAAGTAACAATAAAAAAAATAAGTAATAATCAAAAATACAAGTAATAATAAATGTTGGTGAGGATGTGGAGAAAAAGGTACACTCATATATTGCTGGTGTGACTGCAGAGTGGTACAACCACTCTGGAAAAATATACAGAGATTCCTCAAAAAAAGGAGCAATGGGACAATCATTTTACCCATTTATCCCACTCTAAGTATATACCCAAAGCACTTAAAAACAGCATACTTCAGTGACACAGCCACTTAAATATTTATAGTATCTCAATTCACAATAGCTAAGCTATGAAACCAACCTAGGTGTCTTTCAGTAGATTAATGGATATATCACTCAACCATAAAAAAAGAATGACTTCATGACATTCTCCTGTAAATGAATGGTTCTGGAAACTATAAGGCTAAGTGAAAAAAGCCAATTCCTAAAAAACCTAAAAAGCCAATTCCTAAAAAATCAAAGTTCTAATATTCTCTCTGATATGTGAATGCTAACACATAACAAGGGGCAGGGACAGAACAGAATTTTAGTGAATTAGATGAAGGAAAGGGAGAGGGTTAGGAATAGAAAAGATGGTGGAATGAATCTGACATAACTTTCCCATGTGCTTATTTGAGTACACCGCAATGAATGTCCACATCATGTACAAAAAGAAGACTGGAATCACAATTAGAATAAGATATATTTCATGTTTGTATACATATGTCAAAATATACTCTATTGTTATGTATATCAGAAAAGAACAAAATAAAAAAGAAAATGGAAGTAGAAAATGTTTCCATTATAAAGTTTCAATTATAAAAAAAATGGATGCATAGCAATAAGTTTGACAAAAGAGATATTTCTTCTGTGTTAAAAAATATAAAGCAATGTTAAATAAAGAGTTGACAAATGAAAAATGTTAATGAAAGGAGAGAGCCAATATCATCAAAATGTTAATTTTCCCCAAATAAATCAATAGATTTAAGACAATGTCAAATTTTAAAAATCCAGAATTTCTGTGCAAATGCAATCAATTTAGAATGACAGAACATTTTTCTTTTACAAGAGGAGTAAAGTTGGAGCAAAACGTAAAATGCAGTTACAAATTTTCATCTAATTAAAAAAAATATGAAATGAGTTTTACTGAAAATTTCAGACACTTATTAATGTAGATTGAAATGCTCTTTCTTCCAAAATCCAATGTTTAATAATTCCTTTGCCAATAGTAGTGTTCAAATTCAATTTACAAATTAGTGTTTTAAACACTATTAAATTCAAGTTAGTAGCCTCTCATATCATTGAAAAATAAGTCGAGTTCTGACATGAATACTGATTGATATGTTTCTTTATGCTGATCAAAAGCTTTTACTATAAAATTTAAGTACTCAAGATGGTCTGTCATTAACAGTAGTATGCAAAGGAACATCATTGCGAAAGAATGGATGGCAAGGAAACAGATCCATGCACATGTGGTCAATAAATTTTCAACAAATGTTTTAATACAAAAAAGCTGATATTTACAATACCATTATTGAAATAATTATATAGCCCTATTATATATGATTATCATTAATTTTAATTTCATAACATGTAAAAATTAGGTTAAAATGGATCATGGGCACAATGCAAAAGCCACATCTCTAAGGTTTCTAGAAAAAAAAGAGGGAAAACTTTTATTGATGCATAATAATTGTACCTAAAGGTGGGATTTGCTGTTTCATACTTGTAATCTCATACAATCTAGCAACACAATTTGGTAAACTTCAGTCCCAAAGATCTCTTATTTTCTCTTGTTCTCCCTGCCTTTGGTCACTTTTTCTATTATACTGGTAAGAAGGACAGTGCTTGAAACCACAGGGAGGGTTAGTATTTCTTAATACACAAAAAGTAAAACATAAACACAAAAAGAAAAAAAAATCATAAAAAATTTTGGTGTTTACAATATGCAATTAGTAATATGAAAACAGCACTAATCACAGGGATCACTTACTCTGATCAGTTTCACAAATATTTTGTACCAGCAAATTTTTCTCACAGGGAAGCTGGATGAGGACTGCAATATTTCCTTACTCTTTGACAATTGTTGTACTCATCCTGCAGCTGAAATTCTCATCAAATTAATGTTTGCTGTGGACTTTCCCAATAACATGACTTCTTTAATTTTTTTTTTATGTGACCATGTTATCTGTCCTTAGATAAATGAATAATAAACATCTAAACACATTCTTGAAATGCATGATGGCATCAGTGAAGCACTATGTTTAGTAATGGTGATCACAAGGTAATGGCTTTGAAGGATTTCAAATGTCAAGTGAGGAAAACACAATGTGTTCCCTCCTTATATAGGCATAAAAGTATACCTTAGTATCTATTGGTAAACTGGAAGGATACATATTGAAGAATGTCTGCAGTTTTTACCATCTGTAATAAGACTCAGTTTGCTTCACACATTGACCACTGTTCAATAGCTGAAATGCTCCTGAAATCAAGATGATCATGACATCATGAAGATAGTGATGATAAAGATGACTTTGTTAACATAGGGTGATGAAAATATTGGTGGACTTATGTAATTATTCTGTGCATGAAAATAGACAGGGAAGCATTGCCCCAGGGGAGCAAACTCCGGAGGGTAACTGGTGCCCTTATTCCCATGATTGGAATGCCTAGCAATTTCCCCACTGAGGCTATTAAGATAACTATGAGGATGCACTACCTGGTTTACATAGTGACATCCTTTGAAGGAGAGAGGCTCTGTGTTTGCATTAAGCTGGACTTTATCTCAGTTAGCTAGCACTCAGGATTACAAGGAATACTGGCTAAAGTGTAGTCATGGGTGGTGGGTACTATGTAACTTTTTGTGTTTTTAAAGATGACAGCAGAGAGGGCTAGGCACAACTTTTGTCTGGTATCCTTCTGTCTGTCTGCACCTTCCCTGTGTGTCTGTGTCTGTTCTTTGTGCACCTCCTCCACAAGTCGCCCTGCACAGGTGCTCCTTTACAGACTTACAGTAAGACTAAAACCATATACATTCTAAACGGAAGAAGAAACAATGTCTAAAACACAAAACCTTGTTAATCAGATTGATTAATAAGACAGAAAAAATTTTGAAAAGTCATCTATAGGAATGCCTTTTAATCCCTAGAGGACTCAATTCCAGGTCCTTCAACTGTATCTGATGTCTTATCTAAAAACAATAAAATACAGAGCAAAGTATTATTTTCATAAAAATGTAGCATCATTGATGGAAATTGAAAACCTCCCCCTGTTTGTCATTACTGATGTTTAGCAGCTGATATAGGTGAGGCTACTCCAATTTTCTGCCTATATTCCCTGAACACATTATTTTGGCACTGTATTAATGGTATATAATATTTATTATTAAATATTTTTGAGTGAATAAATATTAGAAAATGATTGCCTATTGGTAGCAGATAAATTCAGAGTCAGGAATGGTTGTGATACCAAACACCAAAGGTTGTCCACATGGGTTCATGAGAAAATGTCACCTCTAATTTTCACAAACTTTGATTCCTGCACAAACTTATTAAAATGATCTTTAAGTTGTTTGTATAAGGTACATATGGAACAGAAATAAATTTCATGTTTGAACATGAGCCCCATCCCCTAGATATCTCATGAATTGGAAAATATTCTAAAACCCAGCAAAATCCTAAATCTGAAACACATCTGGCCCTGAACATTTCAAAGTGAATTGTTAAAACTATGTATGATATAGACATCGTGATGGAATACATGTTTCTGCATGTTTCTGAATAAACTTTACCTAAACCATAACTCAGTCCAATATTAGGGGGAAAGCATGCTAATAATAATTGGGCAACTATGTGAGTAAAGAAACTATATGAATGGCCAATAAACATATAGAAAAAGTGCTTCTTCACCATTAAGAAAATCTAAATTAAGACCACTGCAAGAAAGTGACCCACATAATATAAGCTAAAATTTAAAATGAATGAGCATGTTAAGTTTTAGATAGAATTTTATTAAATTCTATTAAGTCTATTAAAAGATGAACCAATGCTACAGTTGTTTTTACTGTATCCAAAATATTTATATATCCTATTTCTTGTGCTAAATTATAATGAGATGTCCTGTGAAACTAGTAGGTTTAAGTCAGGTTCAGTCTTGCCTTTCAAATCTATTCATGAGCTCTGGGTAACAATTCTCATAAAATAAACAATTTTTTGAAAAAAAATTAGTAACACTAATTATAAATAGACAACATTGAAAATAATCATTTTCACAACTGTCACTTTAAAATTCTCACTTTTAATTTTGATATTGTTATAACATTTATTAATCTGTGTATGCTGTTAAAAAAAAACAAAATGAAAAGTGAGAATTTTAAAATGATAGTTGAAAAAAAATATTTTCTTCTTTTAATTGTATTAGTTTTTGCTTCACACATTCAT
The DNA here is from genome assembly GCF_001458135.2 of Marmota marmota marmota. Classification (NCBI taxonomy): domain Eukaryota; kingdom Metazoa; phylum Chordata; class Mammalia; order Rodentia; family Sciuridae; genus Marmota; species Marmota marmota. The sequence continues at coordinate 30,683,945 of NW_025999968.1, read as the reverse complement.
TAGATAGTTTGGTACATTAACATTCAGAAATGTTTGATGGATTGATCCCTTTTTTATTATATAAATTTTTTTCCTAAAAAGTTTATTTTTTTGTTGTTTGTTTGTTTGTTCTAGGGTCTAATATATCTGGCTTCCACAGACACTCCCAATTTCCATCTGTGAATGTTTACTTGGTATGATGGTTAATCTGGATTGTCAAATTGGATTAATTTATGCCTAGGATTTAGAAACTTCTGGCTGTATCCATGAGGGTTTTTCCAGAGATGATTGGCATGTGGGACACCAAAACAAAGGGCCAGAATCCAAAAGGCTGGAAAAAAAATCCAAAAGGATGGAAAAAAAGGAGAAAATCTTGCAAATGTAAAGTGAATTCTTGAGTGAATGCTTAAGTGGCTGCTATTATTATCCCATTGACTGAGGAAATGGAACTCCAGCTCCTTTACTCTTGTACAATAAACTCTGATCAGTGATTCTACAAGGAGCTTCCAGGCCTTCAGTCCTGCCCTGGGGTGTCATCACTTGTCCCTCTTTTTTTGCAGGTGCAGCTTCTTGGAGTGAGCAACTACAGATTCCATCAATTCTCCAGCTGCAGATAGCCACTGTGGGACTATCCAGTCTCTCATGTAAGCCACCTTAATAAATTTCCCAATAAATCACACATATACATACCCTGTTGGTTCTGTTCTTCTTGAGAACCCTGACTAAAACACATGGTGTTAAGTTTTTTCTCACCTCTCCTACTTGTAAACTGTCAGGGTTTATATAGTTTTTCAAGCTGTGGTAGAATTGAGGCTCCAGGTATTTCTTTGCTCTTTGACTGTAATACATAGATTATTTTCTAAATGTTGTGTGTCTTTCTTGGTACTATGGTTAAACAGAGCAGGCTTTTGTTAGGATTTTTTTATCTGTGCCCTTTTTATGTTGCTGACTATTCCAGAATCTATTCTGGAATAGAATGGCAAATAGAAAACTTAGAAACCCCCAAACAATTTTTGTTATATCTTGGAGTCAGTAGTTATTAATTATTCTATCCTCTTCTGTTGACTGTTCAAAGTTTTTGGTGTATGCGTGTCCACATATCTGTTTAGATTATTTTTTGCCATACATACTGTGAAAAGTAGAGAAAAAAAATCAACCACCCTCTCCCCAGAAATGGAAATCCATTCCTATATAATTTTATAATACCTTGCTATAAACTCTTTGCATTAGCTAGAGTAATCTTTGAGGCTTCCCTTATATCTTACTCATGTTTTTGTCCGTAATCCTAATGCCTAGTTTTTAGTAGCTAATTGAATAAATTTCTGCTGTTGTTTTCTTGGTTTTTCATATGACTAGCTGTGATTTTCATGAATTATTTCTTCTCTCTTTTTGTCTGATTTTCATTTCTATAGACTGTCTTTACAACAGTTCATTACAGAACTATTAGAAAAGATTACATTAATTTCAAATACTTTATACTACTATTGTTAACACCATATTCTAGAAATTCTTTTGCCCCAAATTCTAAACACATATAGATTTCTATTATTGATGTACTTTTTAATAAAATACTTTGTATAAAGCTCATTTTCTATATTTTAGTTTCTAAATTCCTTCCTTTGGAAATGATACTTAAGTATACATGCCATATAATAATTACAAGAAAGGATTTCTGAATTAGAAAATGAGTTTCTAATGTTCTACTATTTTATCTTATACATTATTATCACATATTTCTTATCTATTTAAAAACATTACTAAGTATATCACAAGGATTTTATTTTAGATTTAATTAACAGGTGGATGTTTTATTAACCTTTTTATGGTGTCATTTTTTAACATAATTCTTCAAAGAAATAATGGATAAATATTATCCTTAGCCTACATTTATGAATAGTAGCCACATGAACTGCTTCCTGTGATATTTTTTATTGTTGGCTTCTATTCATTTGTGTTTCACTTCATCTGCTTTGTGGACATCTGAACAGCTTAATTAACCATCTTTACCCTTGACATTCAAACAGAACACTGCCCATTGTTCATATCATTTCTAGTTATCAAAATACCAGGGTCCAGATTGTTTAATACCACCTGTCATGCATGCTGAATAAGTCTTGCAGGTGCAGATAATTTTCTGCATTAATTAATAAAATCTTAGGAAACTTTCTACTGTTATATTAAGTGACAGTAATCTAACTATAAAATTAATCACTACTATATTTGAAAATACTAATAAGATTTTTCAAAAATGATGTTAATAATTATTATAATAAAAATCAATAAAGCTATAGTATGCAATATTAAATATTTATAAGGTAATAAGTTTCTTTCATAATTAACCTGGAATACTGTATTATGAATTAAGGCTGATTTTATTAATCATGTAAATATTAGTCACATGTTATCATGTTACAGGTGAAATGCAGTCAGTAGAAGATTTTATAAAATTGTCATACCCATAATACATATCATACACAGATTACATTTGTAGAATATCAACAACCTAAATATTCAGCTATCTGTTTTAGTTTTCCCTGATAAGTCAGAGGTTAATCTGGCTGTATTCTTTGGTTAAAATTTGTTAACATTTCAGGAAATATCTGAGACAGGAGCCATTTCTTTTTTAAAAAAAATTATTTATTTACTTTAATTAACTAATTTATATATGACAGAGAAATGTATTAAATTCATATTACACATATAGAGCATACTTTTTCATATCTCTGGTTGTATACAAAGTATATTCTCACCAATTTTTGTGTTCATACATGTACTTTAGATAATAATGTCCATCACATTCCACCATCATTTCTAACCCCAAGTCCCCTATCTTCCCTATCCTTCTGCCCTATCTAGAGTTTGTCTATTCCTCCCTTGCTCCTCCTCCCTACCCACTATAAATCAGCCTCTTTATAACAGAGAAAACATTTGGCATTTGTTTTTTAGGGGATTGTTTAATTTCACTTAGCACAATCTTCTCTAACTCCATCCATTTACCTGCAAATGCCATGATTTTATTCTCTTTTATTGCTGAGTAATATTCCATTGTGTATACATGCCACATTTTTTTTATCCATTAATCTATTGAAGGGCATCTATGTTGGTTCCGCAGTTTAGCTATTGTGAATTGAAGGACCCATTTCTATCTCTATTTTATCAATATTCTATCATCTATATTTATATCTGTATTCCCCAAACTTACAAATGATGAATAATTAAAATATAAATGTATTATTTTGTTGGTGGGGGTATATGGAGAATTGAACTTTGGAGCATTTGGTCACTGAGCCGCATCCCCAGCCCAATTTTGTACTTTTTATTTAGAGACAAGGTTTCACTGAGTTGCTTAGTTCCTTGCTTTTGCTAAAGCTGGGTTTGAGCTCACTATCCTCTTCCCAACCTCTGGGATTACAGTCATGCACCACTGGGCTCAGCTTTTAATGTATTTTTATAAATAGACTATTTTAAATTTTTAAAGTATATATGACAGTCAATTATACATTATGGTGTTACCTTATCAGAATGGAAATTTTATTTGAATGTGAAGGTAACAGGGATAAGGATTGAAGACAGATGTATACTCAGTCTATTAATACAACTATTTAGATTTGTAAATTTGTAAATTTGTAACTATTTGTAGATTTGTATTAATATAACTATTTAGATTTGTAATATAACTATTTAGATTTGTAAATTAGATTTGTAAATTTGTAAATAACTTTGTGCTTTAGAAATAAACCCTTCAAATTGCATATTATAAGTTCATTTTACTATAGTAATACTGAATCAATTATTTACTAAAAATTTTCACTTGAAGCATTGAGATGACTAGTAGATGAGCAATAGTATTTGAAAGAAACTTACTTTTCTCTTTTTACTTTTAATCACAAAACTTACTTATATTACTACCCACTTTTTCTAAGGATACCTAAGTTGCATAGAAAATATATGTTTGCAGCTTATTATATTCCCTATCATTAAAATGCATACAATAACAAAATGTATCTAGATACAATTAAATAATTAAATATCTAAAAGTTGTTTAATAAAAGCCATTATGTTAAAAAAATTGCTCATAGGCCCTTTCGTTTATTCCCTGAAACTACTATCTATGGCAAAATTATGTTTTGGACAGCAAACAGTAATCATATTTGAAATGTGATTTCATGCTTTTCCAATTGCATATCAAATATATTTTAAGATATAATATCATTTTCATCCATTTTCTTAGAAGATTTTTTAAGATTGTAATTTGTAAACTAGTATGATGATAAGAGAAAAATATATCATTTCTCATCATAGTAGAAACATAGGTGTTATGTAGGTAATTAATATAAATGAAGAATCTTTGAAGGTCTTTTCCTATTCTCAAAACTCACGTGAATTCTTATGACTAGTATTGCCAAAGTTATATGTAAATGACTTATAGATTGTCTCTCTTTTTCCTAAATACTAATTATTGTGATATGGTATAATGACTAATGCAATGATGACAAAAACATACTCTAAAGGAGCCAAGGATTTGAAAATATCAATTATGAGTTATCTTACACAGAAAAGAAATTACATATATGTCACCTATAAAATTTTATTCAATGATTAAAGACCTTTAAAATTAATATTATCAATATAATTTCTAGTGAATAACAATCTTACACTATCATTATTTCATTGCAAAGTTATAATTACATTGGACAATAATTGTCAGCATTTTTATATTACAGACAACTGAAACTAGAAAATGAAATAGAACCATCTCAAAACCAAAGTTCAAACAAAAGGAATAGTGGTTATTCAAAACTACATCTTATTAACTTAAATTTATTTTTCCTTTAAACTTCATTATATAGATGCATGTGATTTGAACTTAGATCTCAGAATTTTGTATGTTTTATTTTAAAAAGTTATGGAATAACATAGGAATAAGTAAAATGCATCCCAACATTTTCCATTTTAATAATGAGTTATTCAATACCCTGTGTACTCTTTTTTAAAAATTCTAAGTGCACCAGGACCATATTATTTCGTAACAAGATATTCCAAACAAGATATTCCAATAATGACAAATATTTAAATAATTAGATATTATTTAATAAAATATGTAAAGTTACATAGATACCAGAAATCTGGGATTTGAGATTGATTTTTTAATGATATTTCATCTACAAATATTGCAAAGCAAGTGATTGGATATTTGTTGAAATAAACTGTCCAGAATTTTTCCCAATTTTTCCCCCCTGTACTATTTCAATTTGCCAATGCTCCCTACTGAGAAAGTAACTTTCTCAATTGTTTGTGATACCCTTCTGTTCATAGAAACAAGCCCCTTGCTGTTCAAGTTCAATCTTTGAACAGTGGGGAAAAATAAGTTAACTGTAATTGATTTGTAGTCATCAGCTAGAGTTTTACAACCAGAAAAATCACAGAAATTTCCAGTAGCTTTGAGGATTTCTATACTTGTTTTTCTGGTAACCCTATCAGACCTCAAATTTGTTATCTCTTAAGAGTTTACTCTTCCAATTTGAATAGCCCAATTCTCTTTGTCAGTCTAGCATTCTATGTTGAGTAATTGGTCGTCAAATTAAATAAGTCTCTTCCTTTTTTATAGATTCAGTGATGTACATTATTAACCAGACTTCAAATATTTCTCAATTGTATTTCTGTTGACATTTATTTAGTAGCCAGAGTAAGACTTAAATGAAGTCTTTCACTTCTAAGAAGATAGATCAGTGTTACTTCTTTATTATAGTTGAATAAAATTTTGATTTGTACATAACATCTTCTTTTCAGTAAAGCACTGCTTCTATTATGCATTTATACAGAAACTTACAGATTAAAAAAAATGAGTCTAAGTTAAATTACTTGCCTTAAGCTCTAGTGCTAATGTCAAGTACTGAAAGGAAATATAAACCATTTGATATCCCCTTATATTTTTTTTGTTGTTTGTATGAATTATCCAACATCAGCATATCTTAAACACATTTTAGAATACAAGAATTAATAATTGCCTGAAAGAATTCTTATGTTTTAATTTACAAAAAAAGTTTTAATTCATAATTTAAAAATCATTCAACTTCTGTTTTAAGACTGCATAGCACAAAAATGCACCATTTCTTAAACCAAGATGCATGAGATTCTGTACCATACAAAAGAGAAACAGCAACATAAGTTTTAAATTTCACAGAAACATTATCAAAGAATAAAGATATAATTTTCTAAAGACTTGGAAACTTAAAAACCTATGTATTTTCAGAATTTCAAATTGATAAATATGAAAAACATTTTCAATATATTTCTTTAACTGAGTTAATAACCATAATATCTTCTTTTTTATCCATTATTTTCTTTATAATTATTCCGTGATATATAAACATACTTTTCTATTGCCACTTTCCCTAAATCATTTATATAAATAATTGAAGTGTAAGTAGATTACTGAGTCCGAATTTGTGAAAATGTGTCCAATATTTGCTCCGATACTGGACACAACCATAACCTAAAATATTGACTGATATGTAAAGGACATTTAGTAATATTTTTTTAGGTAGGATGAATAGAAAAATAAAGAAATAAAAGAAGTAAAGTTCAAAAAAGAAAGATAAAAGCAGTAACACAGTTTACAGTAGTTTTCTATTGCTTTGTACTAAATTATCACATAGTTTGCAGCTTACAAAAACATGCTTAGTGTGTTTAGTGTATCCCATCATTAGTAAGTGTTTTAAGCACTACTTAGCCGGGCCCTTATGTCAGGGTTTTATGAGGCTATGGACAATATGGTGGCAATATTACATTCTCATCTGGAGGTTCAAATTTGGAAGAATCATTTGCAAGCTCATTCAGGTTGTTTGCAGAATTAAATTTTTGCTGCATTTAAGTTGAAAGCTACATTTAGATTGTACAAACTACCTACTGCTCCTTGCCACATATCTACTTCTATCATCCAACTCACGAATTCTCATTTCTATATGAAATGCAGCGCAGCTGACACCTGGATGCAGCCTTCTGAGATCTAAGCAGATCATCCAGCTAAAACATGCCCAGAATCTTGATCCTCACAAATTCTGATCAAGGGACTAATAAAGAACATGAAAGAAAGTAATATTTGACAGGTTGTGAGGGACCATATCAAGTATGGTCTTACAAACTATCATGAGGAATTTGGGGTCCATTAAGTATAATTCTTATATATGTCTAAAATAATTAGACCCATTATGATTCATGGGCACTTACTAGAAGCCATGAACAGATAGTCACAAACTGATATGAGATTACACAGGCTGCTATGTGAAGAAATCATAAAGGGCAACAGGGATGCTTATTGAGAAGCAATTGCTGCAGCTCAGAGGAATTAAGGTGGTTTGAACTAGAAGGTAGAAGTGAAGCTGATAAGAAGTGAGCCTGTTTTTGAGTTCAATGAAGGTATACCTGATCAAGCTGGATGGATTGGATAGAGATACTTAGGAAAATTGAAATGCAAAATAAAAATAAATAAATAAATACAATCACTGCTAGTTTTATTGCTCAAATAATTCAGTTCTATGGCTCAAATAACTGAGGTTACTCTAATCTGCTATTATCTTGCAACTTTGGTACTTTGGCTAGGGGAAAACTTGTGATATAACCAGGAAAAAGGGACATTACTCACTATTCACCAACTTCTCACAAACCCATTTTTTTTAACACCTATCCGTGCAGTGTATATCATGGGTCCTCATGCCCTTGATTATTTTTTAATCTGTTGCTTTCTTAGTATGCATCAGTGTGATATAACATCTGCATAGATGTTATATATCATTTTTCAGGGATTGTCTTTTCTACCATTTGATTTAAAGTCAGTTTTAAGCATGTAATTAGACTTAAACTGACACTGAGTATTTAACATTGTCTAAAGAAATTCAGTTCCCACAATAGGAAATGGCAAGGTTGTCAAAATGTATGACTTTTCAGGGGCACACAAGTGCCTTTTTTACAGCAGTAGTCACCTCTGTTTTTTATATATATATATATATATATATATATATATATATATATATATATATACANTTTTTTTTTTTTTTTTTTGGTATGGGCACTTAACCATTGAGCCATGTTCTCAGCCCACTTTATTATCTTTTATTTAAAGATAGGGTCTCACTGAGTTTCTTAGGGCTTCACTAAGTTTCTGAGGCTAGCTTTGAACTCACAATTCTCCTGCCTCAGACTCCTGAGCCAATCATTTCAATTTTGATGTCAATGTTTTGAAAAAATGGTAGGTTTGTAAATTATGATTTGGTAGAGGGTAATATAATCCAACCAGTCAGAAAGTACAGAAGAGACTTTAAAATTATTAGAATAAACTGTTAAATTCAATTCTAAATACAAAATTGTGTTTACTTCTAGTCATTTTTGGATTTATGTAGAGATAAAGACATACACATAAATGGGTCTTAATGAGATACTTCAAAATCACCATTAATACTTGGGTTATTATAATATAGATTATTAGTTCAGGAGGTCTTGAAATGTTGCATAGCTATAGGACTTCTCATACTGAGTAGATACAAAAAGGGAATGCTATCCACTTTAATGATTGACATTAAGTAATGTTGTCCATCAAGGAGATTAAACATAAACTTCAATTGAGGACCAAGAATAGTATTTTAGAAACATTTTAAGAAAATAGTTTTTCTTAAAATAAAAAGAAGTAGAAACAATGCCAAATTTAAAAAAGAATGAGACTAAGTAACTTACAAATGTGTATTACTAAGTGAAATAAATCAACCTTTAAAGATTATGGTCATAGTTTGCATTTTGAGGGACCCCTAAAGTCCTGCATGTTAAAGGCTTTGTTCCCCGGGAGACAGTGAAATCTTGAAGAGGTGAGACTTAGTAGGAGATTTTTAGGTCATTGGGAGCTTGCTCTTGAAAAAGTTGTGGGACACAAACCCATTGTCACTTCATTTCTGCTCCCTGGCCAGATGCAAGCTATTTTTTTCTGCCATGTAATCCTCTCCTGGTGTGTTGCCTCTTCACAGGCCCAAAGCAACAGGGCCAACTGAAAGCCAAAATAAATCTTTTCTCTTCAGATGTTGATGATCTCAGTACTTGTTACAGTGATGGAAAACTGACTAACAGAACTATAGTAGTGTAAGATTTCAACTATTCAAAATTCTGGAAACTCTAAAACTATGGACGTGATAAAAGAAAAATTAGTGGTTGCTAGGGATTATGATAGAGAAAGACATGGATAGGTGGAGTGCATAGAATTTTGGGGACAATGAAGCTGTTCACCCCAAAATTCCAGTGTACAAATACACTTTTTCCAAAATGTATGGAATATATTCAATATTAGTAGTGAACTCTGAAAACATACAATGGATATGGGTGATAATGGTGTGTCAATGTAACCATGAAGTTCATCAGCTGTAAGGAATATATCACTCTGATGAGGATTACTGAGACTAGGGGAGATCGTTGCCTGTGTGGGATGACAAGTACATGGGAGTTGTCTGCATTTTCTGTTCAACATTTCTATGAACCTAAGATTTCTCACAAAACAAAGTGTCTTATTTTTCTTTTTTAACGAGAAGAAAAAAAATAATTTGAATTTGTCAGTTGGGTGATCAGTGTTTGAGCACTTAAATGATCTTGAGGCACTAGTTACAGAGGATTTAAGACAAATCCAGATCACAGTGGTTTGAAGAGTGAACAAGGGGTTAAGAAAGGATGGCTTCAAAAGTAACGCAATATATTAGACTTTAGTGATGAGATCTAGGGAACAGATGGAGCAGTAATAGCTGTCAGTCTGATTTTTTGGTGAGTAACTGCTCACTCTCTTTAAGGAATTTATTGATTAGATAAATGAAGTCTTTCTTTATTCATCGGTAGCATGGTCTTACAATAATACTCTTAAAAGTTGCTTGTTTATATTTGTAAAGCAGGCAACATAATGGTGAATATACAGACAAATGTCTCATCTGCCTATGAGTAGTATCCTATATTGAGGTAATCAATTTGTCATTACTCTAAATTGATACTTACAAAAATGCCTTTTAAAGAGCCAGTATAGGTATCATCTTTTTCTGGGAAATCAGTTTATCATTATTCACAAGTGATGTAGTTATTGAAGTATAACATATTCTAATGTTCTTGTGGAATTTTCTTATTTTTTAATTCTCCTAAATTAAACCCATAATACATGACTCAAAAAGATGTGTGAGCAATTGAATATCTTCTGATGAGTAGGGAATAGACCGTAGTTCCGTCTTTCCCTCCTTCTTTCCTTATTTATTTTCTTTTTTTTTTTGAAAATTTGTATTACATAAATTCAATTGAGTCTTTTAAAAATAAACATTAAAATGGGTTGAATTTTACATAGACAAAAGAAAACAACCTATACAATCAAATTATCAATTAATTGTTCTAATATGACAGATATATTAGACTATAATGGAAATAATGAAATTAAGAGATATGTATAAATGCATATGTCTATTGTACTTTTTTCCTGCATGTGATTATCCTTATTGGTGTGCCTGTTTTACCAATGTTCCTGTCTGAAATACTCTCATATAATATTTTTCCATTTCCCTATCTCAAGAAATGCAAATTTATATACTAATTGCTGCTTTCTTGTAACTTTCTCATAATCTGGGATATATTATTTATAAGTATATATACAGATAAGTAGATAATAGATAATGATAGACAACCTATAGCATTTTTTCCTAAACACTCTCATGCTTATGACAGTAAAAACTATGGCTAGAAATTTATTACATAAATTATATAATTAAAGGCAGAGTTAAACCTATTAGTTGTGCAAGGTAACATACATTCACATAACTTAAACCTTTAAAAAAATAAACCCTATAATTCTTTCCAGAAAGCAAGTTATAATGAAAATATTTTAAGAAAAAAGTAGTATCTTGCACACTACCTAGACATTTGCTCATATTTTTGTACATATTTGAGAATTCATTAATACATTAATATAAATTTTCTGCATCAAATTTTAATTAAAAATCACATATAACTTTTAATGTTAAGTTTAAACAATATGAAGATCTAAGTCTGTTATTAGATTCTAGTCACCTTATAGTTGTCAGTCATAGAAATATAAAGCTTGTCTTATGACAGTGATTTATATGATGGGTGAGTTTAGTCATTTAGACAAATCTTTTCTCATTTTTCATAATTTTATAAAATAATTAATAAATATACAATTTAATTTACATACAGTTTCCATATCTATATTCCATAAATTTTCAGTACCTTAGAAAAGTACTTACTTTAGAGAGTTATTGTTCTGTCATAATTGAATAGACAGGTATTCACACAAACTATTTTCAAATCCTTCACATCCCTCTTCTCTATATATAATGCTCATTTTCATGGTGGAAACAAGTACACACACAAAAAAAAACAACAGAGGCAATGGACATTATTAAGAATAAACTTGCTTCCAGCAAAATAATTTCAAATGCTATAAAGTGCAATCTTGAGACTGCAGGCAAAAGGGCACCCATATTTAGTGAAGCATTGATTTGAAACATAACACACTTTAAACTTTAAAAAATAGTTTGAAGGTGACCACTGACTTGGGAGTAAACTATATTCCTTTTCAGAAGTAGAGGCTTAAATTTATGGAAGACAGTATACATGGAATGTTGGTAGGAGGTGAAAGGTTGTACAACCTCTCAAAATAGTCAATTGCCTTACTGCCACAACAAAAGTGGAAAGTCAAAACTATGTCATAAAGTGGTTGGATCATACTGAATGTTGTAAAATTTATTTTTAGATTGTTATCCGTTTTTAGCCTAAGTTATATGCACAGAGAGACTAATAAATATATTTTAAAAGCTGTTTTAGTTTTGTCTTGTCTAGTATGTTATTATAGCTACTATTCCATTTTTTTACTCATAAAATAACCCCCCATCCAGTACTTTTCTTCCCCAATATGTCTGATTGTTTTATTACTAATCAAAATTTTATTAATTTTAACTATTATTATAACAATTTAATTTAAAATCTCTTAACTCAGTGTATATTATATATATGAGTGTATAACTTGAAATTATACCCAGCTGCTGTTATTTTTTAAACAGAAATATCTATTTGACCATTAGAAGATTTCATCTAGAATTTTATAAGTAAAGATATATTTTAGAGGCTGGCATTACAAGCACTTAAGCATTCTTTAATTCTTATCAAATTCAGATATTTGCTAATTAGCTTAATAAATGTAATGTATGGATGTTGGTGATAGTAAAACTAACAGTTTACTGGCTATTTTTATCAAACTCAGAAATAAGGACCTGTTGAAATTAAGAGTATTCATAATATGTGTACTGGAATGTTTTAGGTATGGTGCAAATTTTCAGAATGTGAAATGAGAATCCAACCAAACCTATGGCATGTTTTTAGAAATGACATTTAAACTTTACATCTTAAATGATCTTACATTACATTTAACTATCAAAAATGACCAATAAGGACAACCAGAGGCATGAAAAATGTGCTCTATGTGTGTAATATAAATTGTAATGCTTTCTGTTGTCATATATAAAAATTTAAATTAAATAAAAATTAAAAATTTAAGAAAAGAAATATAATTCCATCACAAAAGAAAGCCACATGCAATAATTTTTTTTCATAGTCATACTAAAATAAAATAAAAAGAAAAAAATAATTTAAAAAATGACCAATGAGGAAACTGTAAATATAACTGACATAACAATGCTCATGCAGAATAATTTTACTAAAATGAGTCATAGACTTTATTATGTATAAAATATAATTAGTTAATTTTGAAATTAAATTTTAACAGCAAAGTTTGAAAAAACCTATTTTCCCACATAAGACATAATTTACTATTTAAAATATTATTCTGTAAACTCTTTTTTTTTCTCTAAATCATTTCATTCTAATATTTCTTAGATATAATAAGTTTAGAGGTCGATGTATTTTATTTATAACTCTTACAAAATAAAAATTATGAAATGTAGGGAGTAATTATTTTTGTCAGTTCATATTGATTTGAACATATCATCTGACATCAAAGAATCATTTAATTCAAAAATAAATATATGAATTTACATATTTATTTTATTTGCTTTTGTATTTTAAGTAATTATGAATATCATTGTTTGTTTCACTATTTTTACATTAAAATAATTTTCAATCTTTAAAATAGATTTTTAAATTCTTGATTCATATTGTGATTAATATGCAAATATTACTACACATTTAGATACATGTATATTGACATAAATGTACCATGAATTTCAATTTTCTTCATTTTACATTTACTTCCTCACAATCACTATTTTTCAAAAATAGATATAAATGTGGAATTTATTGATAATTTAAAATCATTCTTCCTCCAAGCCTTTTGTATATAGAAGATTATCCATGGTAGTTGGGAACTAACACCAAATCAAACAGAGGTGTCCCATCATCTCATTAAATGTAGTGCTCAATTTCTGAGGGGGAAAAATGTGTAGAGATAATTGCATAGTGTATTTAGACACATCACTTGGTTGCATAAGTATAGATTTCATGTCTTTACAATGCAAATATAGGACTAAATTTGACATGAATACAGCATAAATTGTACAACTATACACTTTCATTAATTGAACTACAATATTTTCTTAACATCCCAACATGTCATTTGACATTTTTTCTACAAAATGAATGCATTTTTTAAGTCTACCTTTTATTTTGCCTTAATTTCTCTCAACATGTAATCACATTTTCATGAGGTCAAGTCAGTTGTAATTTCCAAAATTAAAAAAAATATATGAGTATGGTATCTTCTTTGGAAATATATCTTAGTGAAATTAATCACTGCAAAGAAAGGACTTTATAACCACACAGTCATTCACCATAAGCCTCGGGGGCAGATGAAGACCTCTGATTGGCATTCAGATAAGGATGTGACTTCATGATAGCTGTTGGAATTGTTTGCCAGCTTGTTAAATGCTAAAAACTGTTAGTTTAGAGTATCCTTTGCACAAATAAAATAGTAACTGAGAAAACATTTCTGGACATTGACATTTGGTGGAAATATGATTTTAATACAGTTTTTTCTGTGTGAGAAAATAGTATAATTTTAGACTTCAATTAAAATAAAAGGAAAATTCTAAAGAACTTGAGAATGTATCTTTGAACTCAACTTGGCGGAAAACATTTTTAAACAAAACTTTTAAGAAAAATCAGAGCATAAACAGAATTTTTGTGACTTGTTTGTGAAACAGAAGGGACATATTGTGTTAATTGTGGGATTTTTATTTTTGAAGGAATCATTTTATGTCTTATTTTAGCTTACTTAGAAAATGTATGTCTTGGTCATTTTTATTCTTGGATTATTACAAAACACCATAAATACATTTATTAAACAAAAGGCCTAATATGTAATGCTTTCTTTTTGCATTATTTATTAAATACCCTACAGATGAACAACTTTCTGATTTTTGTATCTGATTTTGATCCCACACTTAAGAAGTACCAAGGGAACTGCAGATCACAAGTAGTTACACTCACAGCCCAACATTGCTTTCAGGCTTGGCACTGTATCATTCAACAATCATGAATATTGTTGCATCTAAACTTCTTAAATTACAATTCTTTGGCTTATACACCTGTGCTGATTTAATTCAGCTTATCTTCTATTTAATTGATTCTCTTAACTTTATAGACTAAATAAGTATCAATATACCTCTAACATCATAAGTATACAAAACTAACTTCTATTTTTCATATGCTGATAATTTGGTATATGATAAAAATTTTTTTACACATTTGTGTATGTGTTTGAGGGGGTATGTTATAGGGATGTGTCTAAAGTATTGTAAATGCATTAGTCAGTGTTCTCAAGAGAAAGCTGTATACATGCATTTGTGTGTGTGTGTATGTGTGTGCATGCCCCTGCTTATAAGTGCACACACTCAGAGATAAGCAGGGAGATAAACATTTTAAGAAATTTTAAGCAACTGGTTCATGGGATTGTAGAGGTTAGCAAGTCTGAAATATTCAAGGCAGGCAACAGACTGGGAATTCTGGCAAGAATTGATATTGCACTCTTGAATTGAAGGATAGATACTCAGCCAGAATTTCTATGTTGTACTGTTAAGGAAGAATTCTTTGCCTGTTGAGAGATCTCCATCTTTTCTCTGAAGGTCTTTGACTTTTTGGATCAAATCACTCATGTGATGCATGTATTCAGTTTTTCTCAAAGCCTACTGACTTAAATATTAAATATCACATCTAAAAATATATTCACAGTGAAATCTAGACATCTGTTTGATCACAAATTTATTCATCATAGTCGTAACAATATTGACATATGACATTAACACGGTCTACCTCTTTTCAATTTGGTACCTCTACAAATCTTTCTAAGCCATATATAATTTGCAAATAAAGACAATAAAGTCAATGTTATTCTTTAGCCCAAAAGGATGCAACAACCATATGTATAGCTCAAAACACTCAAATTCTTTTTTCAGAAGAAAATGCAAAACCTTTGAATGAAGTAACTTAAATATAATGATGCATAGTTAAAATAATTTAAATACTATAATGAAGTTAATATAATTGATGTTCTATTTAAGGGAATAAAATTACAATGAAATAAAACATATTTTCATTATAAATGCATACATATATACACACAAAATATTAATAATAAAAATGAAAGAAATATTAACAATTATAGTTCTATTTCTAAAACTATTCATGTGATCATAGCTAATATTTATAACTACCTTCTGCCACTACCTTTTGTTTATTCCCTTTGATCTCAGTAAGTATCTCAGTTGTCCTAGTTTTGCCTGATGGGATGACACAAAACTTCACCTCTGAAGAATTTGTGCCATTAGTGACTGGTAGTACCCAAAGATAACATTAGAAATCTGCATTCCAGACATAATTATTCTTAACTCCAACATGAAGCATTTATCTGATGGTTCCTTTATAATCAGCATTAAGTACCCTAAGTAAGTTCCAATAACTTGCTTCTTTGGCTTTTGGTTCAGAGTATGTGCAACTAGAAAGTGACTGAAATCAGTCTTAAATTTTAATTCCATGAAATAGTTGCTGTGTCCTCTGATGGAAACACTCCTCTTTTTAGAACTAAGACCTGAAGCAAAAATTGAGGCAAGGTATCCCTCCTCTCCTTGATTCCTAGATACATGAATTTTGGCTGAAAGAAACAGCACCACATAGTGATTTCCTATTTAGGGTACATACAGACTTACAGTGAATCTTGTCCCTGTCCTGTACAATATTTCCACCTAGTTAGTACTGCAACTTTGTGGGAGACCAACCTTACAAGTGACTGAGTCACATTCCCCAGCCCTCAGTCACAGAAACGTGGCAGAGCTTTCCCCACCCTTCTTGGGTTCAAAGGTCAGTGTCTCCTGCATGGGTGTGTCTTGCTACAGCCCATGGGTGAAGCTATGCTCACCTGTTTCTTTATAATATAACCTCTTGCCCTGTTTAGGATAGAATCTTCCATGGAAGTGCCTTGTGTGTGTCCCCTCCTCTTACTGTGCCCTTGAGTGTGGCCTACCCAGGTGTCAGTCAACCTGCTGACAGTGGACCTCATGAAGATACACTCAGCCCCCTGAAACCTGACCCCTTGCCTCATTTGAATAGCTTCTCCTCAGTAAAAGTGGTCAGTGCATGCTCTCATCTCTCTCTTCCTGTGGACCCTTAAGGTCAGAGTCACAGTGACCCCAAATAAAAAGGTATTTGTGTCTCTTGTGTGGTTATTTTGTGCAGCCCAGTTAGCCCAGTTCAACTGGAGTGATCCCTGAGCCTTTTACTTGCGAGAACAGAAACCCTGCACAACTTAGTTTCCTAAAGGCCATTTCATATTTCTCTCCAATCAGTTGCTTTGGGATGGTTGATCAGCAAATTCCACGACAATAGTATTATTTACATATTGCTTTAGCTTTGAAATGTGTGCAATATGAGGGCACTGGCTCAACATTCTATAAGTCTGCAAATGGTAGGTTTTGGAAGAAATGTTGTTTGCAAGAAAGGCAAACTTATATCCAGAGTTAGTAGCTATTCCAGAAACAAAACTCTACCTTCCCTGATTGAAGTCATCCTATGCAACCAACCTATTGTTTGGTTGGTTGACCAACTACTTGTCATCAGATGGTTGATAGTTAATACTGAAGAATGGTGTCATATTGGAAACTAAACATTTGTCTCTGTTGCTGGCATATAAGATTCTCAGCAGTGACTACAGCCAAGACATACTCATTAAGTAGATGTTGTGGATCCTTTGAATAATGTGAACGTCTAGAGCGTTCGGGTCCCTGGGTAAGGGTCACGAAATAACCGGGACACAGGGGATGCAGAGCCAACAGAATAACCTCCATCCCTGCTATGTTAGCTACTTTGTTCATGACCCATTGGGCAAGAATAGGCATAGCTGGGGAAAAATGGTTGACTGATATCCACAGAACAAATAATTTTATCCATCTGATTATTAAAAAATTTCCTCTATTGAAGTTATCCTTTGGTGAGTTCTCAAACAGGTCACAATTATCTTTCTACTTTACACCTGTTTATAAAATTCTATCCATATACATCTCCCCAAGACATTTTTGTCATCTCTTTCCTATCATGTTTCTTTGAAATTCCTGAAATTACTGTTTTACATTATATATATATATATATATATATAT
Organism: Marmota marmota marmota; assembly: GCF_001458135.2. NCBI lineage: Eukaryota > Metazoa > Chordata > Mammalia > Rodentia > Sciuridae > Marmota > Marmota marmota. Next base: position 30,666,282 of record NW_025999968.1, on the reverse strand, counting down.
ATATATATGTGTGTGTGTGTGTGTGTGTGTGTGTGTGTGTATATTTTACATCTGCATATTCTCTTTCCACACTGTCAGTTAACCATGGTGACCTGTGGCCCAAATATTTTAAATAAAAAGTCCATAAATAACTCATTCATAAATTTAAAATTGTATGCCATTCAGAAAATCCATCATGTTGCAATCTATGCTGTCCTTCTGAGCCCAACCGGAGATATGAATTATCCCTTTGTCTAATGTATCCATGTTGTATATGTACCCATCCATTAGTCACTTAGTAGATATCTTAGTTATCAGATTGTCATGCTCTGGAAGTAATTGTGTTCAAGTAACCCTTTCTTATTTAATAATGTCACTGAAATGAAAGACTGCTGGGACATAAAACATGTAAGGAAAGATTAACTCCAGTATTATATGGCAACACTGAAGATCATATGAAGAAAAATAGAAAATATAGAGTTCAATACTATTTGCAGTACCAAATCCTACATTATATGTGTAATCACATATGAATGAAGGAGGATATTAACTTACATTACTCTTCCATGAAAGATATATGCCTCACTTGTGTCAAGAGGGGTAAAATAGCTAAATGAAGCTGAATTTATATCCATTTGGGATATAGTGTCAAGCTTCCCATTAACATGGAGGTGATTGGGAATTGAGGACCCTATTACTAAGAAATATTATCCTCCTCTCAGCTAGTATTACTTCTGTTTTTAAACCACGTTTCTTATACTAGGACAGTAAAATCTCAGTTTACAATTGTTTCAATCAAAATTCTTCAGAGAGAATCAATATGACATATATAGAAATCTGTGAAAAGGAACCTACTAGTGGAATTGGCTCTTTTGAATACAGAGGCTGATAAGTTTCATAATAAACTACCTATAACCTAGAGAATAGGAAAGATTGGAGCCTGGCTCACTCCACAGCCAAAGGCCCCAGAACTAACAAAGACTCTAGTGTAATTCTCAGTCAAAGGCCAAAAGCTCAAGATCCCAGAAGGCTTTTGGAACCATGGAGTACAAAGACAGAAGAAAAATGGCACACTGCCCAGAAGAGAGATAATATTAGTTTTATCTTCATGTCTTTCTTCCATTCAACTGCACAGCCAAGTGGATGCTCCATCTCCACACTGAGGGTGAATCTTCTCTATTCCTATTCCTTCCATGCACTCAACTCAATGCCAGTCTTCTCTAGAAGCAATCTCAGACCATCAAGGGCAGTCTAATCATTCTCATCTAAACAAAACAAAACAAAACCAACAACAACAATAAAAAAAAAGAAAACTTGGTTTTCTCTTTCAGCAGAAAAGGAACGGGCTTGATGCCCACAAAAGCACTGAGAATAAACAGTTTTTTAAAATTATCCAAATATCCTTAAACCATTCAATTAACCAAAATCAACCATGACAACTATGAAATGTAATTCTGTTAAATGTTCCCTCAAATATGTCATATCTAAGTAGTTCATCAAGTGGACAAGGTCCTCAACATGTGAACCTAAACTTTATAAATCAATTTAATCCAATATAGTTATAGTTAAGTACATACATCTCAAAGTTTGTGTGTTGTTAATATTTATTGACAAACTAGTCTACATATGAGCCAAACTGTCATAGGCATTGACCACGGATTTTAGAGGCAATATACATATGCCAAGCTTAGTACCTAGAAGTTTGAGTTTGGGGCTCATGAAATGTATTATTTCAAGTAAATAAATCTGTTTCCATTTGCCTTTCTTTCATAATATTACAAACTATTTGGGAAAAATTACATAGTATTATTTATCCTTATTATCCCACTGCCAAATACAACATCTGTTAGTTACATGGAAAAAATTCTATTCATGAAATCACTTTAGGAAATAAGATCTTTTATTCATTTTAGAATGTTTAAAAACACAAGAAATGATTTCTCATCATTTATATAATTTGCTATTAAAATATATGTAAATTTTCATAGTTTTATTTTAGAATAAAAATGAGGATAAAATAATAATTTATATATAGTAATAGTTTTAGGATGAAATATTATATAAAAGACATTCTATAAATTCATAAAGTGAAAGTTTAAAATTGAAAAAAAATTATTCATAGATGAATACTGTTTATGGCACCTACAATCTAGTACAGGCAAAGATTGTTTTGTTGATTTTGTTTGTTTTTTAATTACTGTACCCAAACACAGCATTGTCAGATACATGCCATATGCTCAATAAATTAAATACATTCAGGAATTAGTATGCATGTATTTTAAATCAAGCAAACTTACCCTTAATCCTTAGAAAATCAACATTATAGCATAGAAACCAATTTATTATGTTGAAATAAAACTTTAAACTATATGATATAATGAGAGAAGATAAATGTTTAAATGCATGAGGGAAATAGATGAACATTGTAGGATTGTTTAAAATGTGACAAACATATTTAGAGAAAGAGGTAAATTTTCTAAAGAATAAATTGAAGAAGAATATATAGCATGGAGACATTAAGAAAGAGAAAATTCACTTTATGATGTGAGCATAAACAGCTGAAAAATTGTAAACACAAAAGTAAAGAGCAGCAACTACTCAACTTATGTTGAAAGCTTATATTAAAACAGTCAACAAAAGAGATTTAGCTATTTTTATAACAACATTCTATGGACAAAATCATACAACGAATACTGAAAAGATATTTATTTGATAAAAAGCAATAGCTTTTTAAATTTATTTAAAAATATCAAATACTAGTAGAGTACATTTTCAAAAACTCAACTACAAATAATGAATTAAAGTCTAATGTACAGAAATGATTTCCATTTGAATCTATTTTTTTTCAATGTGGCGTGCACACTTAAACATTGTATCTCAAAATTATTCTAAGGTGCTAATTGATAAAATGACACCAAAATTTTAGTACAGATCTGTACATTTAAGAAATAAAAATGCACAGAATAAAATAGAGGCAAAAAGCAAAGAAATTTACCTGTAAATTTAAATATAAAAAGTACATGTAAAGTGGAATAATTTTAAAAGAAGTCTTAATTTAGATGATTTATATGTAGATATGGTTATATAGGTATATTATAATGTATGTTTTATCTCGTGGATCATAAGCTAGATAATGGAAATAAAAATAGGGTGTCATCCAAAATATTGACAAAAATTATTTAAAATAATTTTATGTATTTTAAAATTTGTTCCTGCATTTGTACTGCCTCAAGTATTTGACAAGAATAAATGCAAATTCTTCCTTTAGGAAGACAGCCTCACACCTTCGGAGCAGGATTTGGGGAATTCTTACAGGCAATAGAACATGACAATGAGCAGAACAAAGGATAGGGCAACTAAGCACATGGGAAAAAAGACATCACAAGTGAGAAAACAAAAATACAAACAATATAAAACAGATGTCAGACTGTTCCTCACATATTTCAAATAATAAAACTATCTGTCACAGACTCTGAGCAACTAAGGTCATTAAGCCTAAGAAAATGTTCTTTAAAAAAAAAAATGGGCTGGGGATGTGGCTCAAGCAGTAGTGAGATCGCCTGGCATGCGTGTGGCCCGGGTTCGATTCTCAGCACCACATACAAGCAAAGATGCTGTGTCCGCTGAAAACTAAAACAAAATAAATATTAAAAAAAAAACAAAAACACTATCTCTCTTTCTCTTAAAAAAAAAAAATGAACGTACCTGCCCAGAGCAATATATTCAGGAAAGTGACATAGCAGATAAAAAAAAAAAAGAATCTAATAGGAGTTAAAGAGTTATGAAATAAAATAATAATTGATGAGTGTTTTTAATCAAGTGTTTTTAATCAAGATTTCAACACAGTTAAAAGGAAATTCATCAACTGACCTAAAAATTATACTGAATTCAAGAGAGAGAGAGAAAGAGAAAAAAAAAGATGAAATACACAATAGAGAAGTCAAAGATAGGGAGGAAAGAAAGGTATGTTCTTACTGATATATCTGTAAGTTCCAGTAGATGAAGAGAGACAGGGAACCAGAAAAAAAACAGAAAAATATAGAAACAAATGGGGAATATAGTGAAACAATATTAGAAGCTATTATGATTAAGATGATCCCCATCATAAATGAAGGTACAGATAAATGTAAACAACATTAACAAACAAACAAATGACCAAAAATGTACACAAAGAATAACTCTATTCTCCTAAGAAAGAGATGAAAATAAATTACATTATATACAAATGCATATATTTAGTTGTTAAACACAAAGAAAGACAAAGTCATTATTGCCATAACTTCCAGGATTGTGATTACCACTAGTACCACACAGTGGAAGTTAACTTATCCAGGAATGACTCATGATAAGGTGTTCTGTGAAGAGGGCCCTGGGATATGGGGAGAAATTACCTGCTCCTTGAGGCTCCTGGGTGATAAACAATATATACCATACACTTCTGTGCTAATTGAGTTTTCTTACAATGTTTTTATTAGCTGTGATTGTCTTCATCTGAGAAAAAGGTTTGGGTATTTAAGAATGTGGGCTTTACTAAATAATGTTGCTAGATACTCTGCCTCAGTTACATTGCTTGGTCTTTATATTACATGAAGACTACTGCCCTGATAGACATGTAATAGATTATTATTTTTGTTTTTGTTTGCATATATGTACTGTCTAAGGGGATTAGCATCTTTATTCTTCACTGTCAGTGGTACATATTTAGCTATGTTTTAAGCTCAGCAATTTTGTCCAACACTTTTCATAATTAAGGAAACCTCTCTTTTTGCCTCCTTGCTTCAACAAATTATGTTTAATCTGCCATGTATCCACACCTTTTCTTATGTCCCACATAGTCCTCTGTAAGGCTGTATCAAATCATAGGCTAATCAACACTTGTTTACTTTTCCCTCATTGAAATTCCATGTGTTTCAATAAAATATTTTTCAAAAATGAATTTTTGTTCATCTCCTCTCTGCATATCTGTAATACCTTTTATCCTATTTTTGTATTTTTTATAATTTTGATGAAACACTTATAAGTAAGGTTTAACGTGCAGGCTTAAGTGATCCTAATAAAAATGAAGATTCTCTGAAATCTATAGCCATGTCTTACACATTTTGTAACATCTTACACATTTTGTAACATCTTTCTTACTTGAAGGATTAAGCCTATTTGTGTTCTTTACATTGTCTGGCTTAGTCACACTTCCTTATTAAAAATGAATAGTTTAAATCTCTCTAGAAATGAATCAAACCAACACTGTATTTTTAAATAATTTTGATTCAAAATAATCCACATGAGAGTAGAACATAGATCTTTTAAGATCTTTTTTTCCTATGATTATGCATTTATAGAAAAGGGATGAACAATGATAGGGATAACTTGTGTTGATTGGAAGAGACTTGTGGTTCAGAGGTACAGCACTTGCCTAGCATGCATGAGGCACTGGATTTTATTCTCAGCACCATATTAAAGTAAAATAAAATAAAAATATTTTGTCCACCTATAACTAAAAATTAAATATTAAAAAAATGTTCAAAGAGAAATAACTCAAAATTAAAAAGAAAGGAAAATAGGAAAGGAAATTTCTGAATTAAGTTAATGTGAGATGGATTAGATTATGCAATACGCCTGGGAACTTCCACAGAGAGCTTGAGATTTGAGATTAAATCATCCATGGAGCCATTGAATCTTTATAAATAGGCCAATTATATTATTAAATGAATGGGTTGATAACCTAAGAAATTTTATGTTCTTACACTACCGAAATTGCAGCACTATGGTTTAATCTGAAAGGTTTCATTAAAAAAATCAGAATTTTGGCCTAGAAGTAGAAAATAAATCAGGTAAAGTAATAAATCAATTTATAATAGATCTTATTTAATTTTCTAATAATAATTTTAACTTTTTGGATAATTTAGGTGTTAAATATGTAGAAATTTCAAACATTAGACTAATGCCATTCATAGTCTACAGAAACATTAGCTAAGTCTCTTTGATAATTAAGAAGCTAAAATAACCTAAAACAAGAGAATTTACTTTGAAGGAATAAACAATATTTCAGATAACAATGAAGTAATTATAAATAATGCTTGGCTATTTAACTAGACTTGGTAAAGCAATTACTAACAGAATAGAAAACATAAGCTTTTATTAGAGATGGCTAAATATTTGTTGAATGTTGAATAACTGACACGTAGCTTTTCAACTGTAACTATTTTTATTACAACAGTTTTAACTAATGACTTTCACTTCAATTAAGAGAGTTTCAACCCTAATTCTTTAAGGCCCATGTGCACACAGAGAATGAATATTTAGAGCATGTTTCCTTTTGCTGTAATATGCCTTTTTATGCTTCAGGTCTATTTCCTTTTTTGACTTTATCAGCACTTTTTGCATAAGGGCATTATCTTACATAATGTTCTTCACAATTCCCCAAATTTCAATCTGCTTTCTCTATAGATAATGGTTGTTCAATAAATATACCTTGGGTTAATTGGTGAATGAATGATTCGGAAGCCAAAATATTATTAATATTTTTGTTCTAGGAAATGAAATTCAGATTGTTATGTTGTTATTATGATTCAGTTTAATTCAACTCAATTTCAAATATATTTATCAAAGAACTGCTATATTCTTAGCACTAGATATAACTTTCCTAGGTTCTGATCATGAAATTAATTTAATTTTTCCTGGATAGCTTTTCAAAATTTGAGACAGGTAAGGACATAGAAAATATTATCATGCACTCCACATAGTAATGATAAGAACTATTTGTGTTAGTTTTAAGTATTTATAAGTCTCCAAAACAAACATATTCATTGAAAAATGGTGAATACATTATTGATAACATTGAGAAATAATGTAACTGTATAAAAGTTATATATCATGCACATAGTATTTCTTCTACATATGGTTTTAATAAGTTACCTACAGCAGCTTATATATACAATTTAGACTCACAACTCACTTTGTGTCTGTAAACCACTCTTTGTTCATAATCTTCCTGTAATATAACAATCAGTGTACTATTTTTCTAGTCCTCCTCAATCTATCAACATTTAAAGTGAAAATTTAACAAATTATAGTCAATGAGGGATTTGACAAAGCGCAATAACTGGAAATTGCCAATAATCTACTTCTAATTTGTATTAGAAAAGAAAAATGAGCTGAGTCATTGAATGTATTTAAAAATGAATCACAGTGTGTATTGTGGTTAATAAGCTTTCAGGCAAGAAATCATAGAAAGGTTAATAACAAATGCTTAAAGAGGAGGAAAAATCCTCCATGGATTTTCATAGGGAGACTTCCAAGTACCAATAATAAGAAAATTTGGAATAAAAGTCTCAAAATTTGAAGATTATTTTTGAAGAATAAAGGCTAATGTCTCTTACCTTAGTTTTCATATTATCCATCTGGAACCCTACAAAAACAGTCAGTTATTATAAAGAAGTAAAAGATCCTTGTTTTTCTCTCTTTTTTAAAAAATAGGAAAAAAAAAACCACATGTCAATTAGAAAATTTAAGAAGATGGTCACATAGAGTGGACATATTTACCAGTTGATCCTTTGAACTATTCATTACTTAGAAGTAATTGATTTATTCCAATTATAGTTTCAAGACGCAATTTTTTTCAGTATAATTTATCATTTATGACAAATAATTCACATGGTATTTTTTCACTTAATGAACAATATTGGAATATCGGTTTATGATTAGATCCAGTCATTATCAAATCTTTCAAAACAGAGTAAAACCAAACAAGCCTACATGAATTATTTTCTGCCTCCTCCCCCATTACAGTGATTTTTTTAAATGTATCTCTCTTCTCTAATTAATAGCTAATTTTTTCAACAAGGAGAAACTGTCAAAAGTAAGAAACAAAAAACTCCCCCAATATAGGAATCCTCTCATACATATTTAAATTCTATATCCTTTCTATACAAAATCCTTAAACATTGTATAGTCTTAAATATCATGTATTCATACTTCACATAATACTAATTTATATCCATAAATCTATGCTTATAAAGTTATTATTTATAAATCTATGTATAACTTTATATTTTATATTAAATGTATTTTATATTCTTAAATATTATATATTTATATATATTTATTTATATATTTATGTATTATATATTAATGTATTTTGAAAGGAGAACTCAGCAGCTCAGGGATTATGTTGTATAAGATTATTAAATATACTTGTAAAGTTACTTTTGTATTTTATTATAAATATTTTCTGGGGAAGTCTTCTTTGAAAAAGACAAAAAAAAATTGGTTGTATATCCACATACAGTTTAGAAACCCTCTGTGAGTTTCTAAGTGCAGAGCTCTGATGTGGTGCTTACGTGAACAATGAGCATTGTCACACCCTACATTTATATCTAAAATGATTTACTCAGGTTTGGCATCCTATTGGAACAGCTATACATTGATTCTTACCACTAACGAAATTAACAAGAAAGGCAGGCTGTATTGGCAAGGAAACAAACGAATAACAAAATAACAAAAAAGGACATTCTTTATAAGAATTTTATCTTTATCCCACACTTCTTCTCATGGTCCAGCTACATAGAAAATTCTGTTATTATCTGTGTTATCTAAATCCCACCCCTCCCACTTCCAAATACACAATCATACACAAAAGATTTATCTATATAGTACTTTTTCAATCTTCAGGTAACAAAGAATGAAAACTTCTTCACCACAGCCACTCTAGTAGGAAAATCCCCTTCTATTATTTTATAGTTCATTCTTAAATCACTCTAATATCATATTTTCAATTAAATAATTATTAGGTAGTAATTTATCTCTATCTATCCAGAGATATGTAGAAATATGTGAACATATATTGAACTAATTGTATAAGTGATTCATGCATTTCTTAAAACATCCAACTATGCTATCTACATGGAAAAATTATACGATACATGGTATACCTCCCATTTTATTCTAGAAAGCAATTTTAATCACCAGTTCTGACCACCAGTTCCAATCATGTTCTTGCTACTGAGTACAGTGCTTTGGCCTGAGGAAGTTGCCCAATAAAAAATTACTGGATAAATGAATGTGTTTATAACTGTAAGCTTTCTTTTGTTTAATTTCAGAGTGATTTTATCCTATGTAATACAATTTGTTAAAAGATTCTCAGCTTTGGAACAAATCTTAAAGGTATTCTATACCACCTCTATATGAAGGAACTATCTACTGGAACAAAGTTTAGCTGACAAAGTCTTGGTATGGAATTTTAACAATCAATGAAGTTTATCAGACAAAATACTGACTTAAATTTTCAAGATAAAGGAAGAGAAAATAGGAAACACACAAGAATGGTCTCATTTGTTAGTTAATTTGTATTACTGCTTAGTAAGTTAGGTAATTTCTACTTGTACTCATCTATGCTTAGTTACATGCAATTATATTGTTGGAGCTGGTGGCAAAATATCAAATTGACAAAGAATGTTACAGGTAGCATGGACAGCCATTCAAGTTTTCGCTGAATAGCTTGGGATTATGCTTATATTCAAGTAAAAATTACTAATAGCATACCCTTTCATTCTCAAAAGTATCCCAGCTTAGATGATAAATTATATAGCTATCTTAATTACAAAGGGGTTTTCACATGTTGTATAGCCAGTTGACTAAGAAGAGTTCTGATGTTAAACCAGATAAACTCAACTCAAATTAGCTATGGAAAAAGAAGATTTTCATGTTTTTAAATTTGAACCACAGGAAATGAAGGGGTGTAGTTGGTTTCAAGGGCTATTAATATTATTTTGATTTTTAATTCATGTGTTTCAAGTATAAACTGAGATTCTGTGGTTAATTGCCAGAGTTTTTTCTTAACTTCTGTGAGATCACTTAAAATTATTATCATGGCATTCTTTTGCTCAATATATAAGTGTTCTTTTGCTGAATGTATGAGTGTTCTCATATTTTTAAAATGGAGCTATAAAGTCTAATTTATTGAATGACATGATATGCAGACTTAATTGTCTATAAGGCAAAAACCATGCAAGAAACAGCAATCATTCACATATCAAATTTAAATAGATTGTTGGATTATGAAAATCTCTATCTCAAGCTATATATACCTATATATCTCTCTATTCAAAAAGCTATAAATTTTCCCTTTTGTGTGCATAATTATGAATGTATACAGATATCTGTGTGCATATATACAGGTATACATATACATGTATATATATATATATATATATATATATATATATATATANATATATATATATATATATATATATATATATATATATATATATATATAATTATTATTTCAGCACACATAAACCAATTATAAAATTTAACTATGTGCTGATAGAAAGATTATCTGAACAGTTATAAAATAATTGAAATGTATGCTTTATGTAAGCTGGAAATCATTTGTATTATATATATATTGTTATATTTTTAAACATAGTTGATAGTCCGGCATGTATACTATTTATATTACATTTGTATATATAACATATGTTTTATTTTTATATGCAATTTCTATTCTGTATACTTATATTCATTCCCAATATAATTTGGAATTAACAAGTAGATTTTTTTTTTCATACTGGGAATTGAACTCAAGGGTATTGGATGCATCCCCAGCTCTATTTGGTACTTTATTTAGAGACAGGATCTCACTGAGTTACTTAGCGCCATGCCATTGCTGAGGCTGCCTTTGAACTCATGATTCTCCTGCCTCAACCTTCCCAGCTGCAGGGATTACAGGCGTGCGCCACAGCACCCGGCTAAGCATTAGATTTTTTTTAAATTTATTTTTTAGTTGTAGTTGGACACAAAACCTTAATTTTATTTATTTATTTATTTTTACATGGTGCTTAGGATCAAACCCATATGCTAGCTGAGGGCTCTACTGCTGAGCCACAACCCACCCCAGCCCTAAGCAGTAGATTTTTAATGTGATCATGGGTCGAAAACTATCCCACTGAACTTTAGGGAATATTTTACAATACATCGCAAGAAAATAATCATCAAAATTGTATGAAGTTCTCCTAATTCAGGTGCAAAACACCAAAAATATTTCATCTGTTATAACAATGAACAAAATACAAATTAATCTATAAAATATAACCACATAAACCCATCAGAAACCTAATGCTGCTATTTAAGTAGTAGCACTAAGTTACTAAGGGGTAAAGACACAGTATCATGATCTATATCCTGTTCATCTTTTTTTTTTTTTTTATTTACTAAATCTTTTCTACAGGTTTTTTTTTTCAGCATAAAACATATCCTTGAATTTAGAATACTTTGTCATACATCATGTTAGTCTTTCTAACTTAAGCCAAAATAGAGACAAATATGCACAACAATTTTGTTATCTTTTTAACAAAATATAGATTTTTAGCTCTAATAATCGGTACAATACATTGAACAAACTCAAATAGATATAGAACAAAAAGTGGTAACAAAATTTCACAGAAAATCTATTTACTTAGAAAACTAAACTACTTAAGTGAAATAAGACACATTCAAAATATTGTTGAGGGCTGGGGATGTGGCTCAAGCGTTAGCACGCTCACCTGGCATGCATGCGGCCTGGGTTCTATCCTCAGTACCACATACAAAGAAAGATGTTGTGTCCGCCGAGAACTAAAAAAAATAAATAAATATTAAAATTCTCTCTCTCTCTCCCTCTCTCTCTTTCTCTCACTCTCTCTTTAAAAAAAAATTAAAAAAATATTGTTGAGAAATTAAATGACTATACAAAAGATTTGTGAATTTTTATATTTATTGATAGGAAAAAGATAATGTTTCTATATTAATAAATTAAAAAATAATTAAACAGATATTACCCTTTATGAGTTTAATATTTGGCACAAAATTAATAGGATCTGTATAACACCTACTAACATTTTCTGATAAAATAAATAATATAAATATTTATATATTGAACCCTAAATTAATTTAGAAATTTAAAAATTTAAACATCTCAAATTGTGTGTTACATATTTTACTATACTAAGGTTTACATGACACTATAAAATATTTCCTATTAAAAATTCAGTGAAATAAATTCAGTATTAGATACTAAAACGAAATATAAGCATTTAACATTCAGTATGGTGGCATTGGTATGTGACTTTATACTAGTCAAGGTTTCAGAAATAATAATAGAGAAATAAAGCTCTTGAATATGTCGTTAAATATAGGAAAATATGCTTGAAATTTTGTAGAGTTTAAATAAATGAGGTATTTAGAGAATCCATCCTGATACTTCTTCTATCTAAATCATCATGTGGATTTTTTTTGCTTTCAACATATTGTTTAACGTGTACCATTTCCTTTTGATCAAAATTGGTATTGAAGACTGTCTAGTAGCATTGCTTATACTAATTTATTTAATTTAGATATTTAACAAAATAAATAAAAGTAAATCAAGAGTAAAAAAGTCTACTTGAAATTTAATTATTAGAGGAAAAATACATGTAATTTCATATTATGTACAAAAGAAATTCCAGTAATATTGACTTTTTTCATCAATAAAAGTAAAAATTTTATCAGTGAATTTTTAACTAAAGTTTAAGCAGAAATTACAAAATATAACATTAAGGAAAAATGAACAATTTATTTTTCAAATGTATTTTCTAACTAAATATTTGCAGTGAATCTTATTGAAAAATATTAATTATAATGAAAACACCAATAATAATGTATATCAAAATAGTTTTTAAATAACTTTAAATAATGAAGATGGGAAATTGATGTTGACTTTAAATACAATGAGATTTTTATGAATCAATGGGGTACAAAATTATTTTTGGGCAAATGATATGAGTTAATTTGTTAGAAAAGACAAGATGCAAACTTCTCAGTACTTTTGAAAATTTCTGCTCTGATAGAAACCCAGAAAAGAAAATTTATTAATAATTTTTTAATTATTAAAATAGAAAAAACAAATAATGACATAAATCTTTTGAAAAGCAATTTATTATTGTGTTTTATAGTACCTAAAATCATCTGTGTTTTATCTCACATACTTATCTTTTTCTTTGGTGAGAACATTTATAATCTAGTCTCAACAATTTTCAGGAATTCAATATATTTCAAACATTCAAACAATAATTACTATGGTCATCATGTTGTATAATAAATAGATCTCTTGAACTTATTCCCCAATCTGTCTGGAATTTTGTACTTTTTAACCAGTAACTTCCCCACTCACCTATGGTCCCTGTTAACCTCTATTCTATTCTCTACTTCTATATGTTTGTCTTTTATAAGATTCTACATATAAACTTGATTTAGCATATATGTATAATATATTCATACTTAGAACATATTTAGAAAACTCACAGATATATAGGGAGTTATGAAAATGGGGAACATAAAATTTGGAAGAGACAATCAACTCTAGGGGTTTCAACAACTATTCGTCTAGAACCCTCAAATCCTTATGTATTTCATAATTTAGCTTTTTTCCACAATTAAAAGCAATGCAATACACAGAATGCATTCTGTTCAACACACCCAATGGAACCAATAATGGCACTTTCCAGTCAAATATATCAGTATGGATATTCACTAAAATGACTACAGACTAAAGACTATAATATCCTTTCATCATTCACATTCAGTTTAGCTGCCAAAAGAAATTGCAATAACCTTAAGAAAAACACTTTATGGATAAGGGATTTTGGACTTGTACTTTAGCAAGCTCAGAATAGGAATCTATTCTCTTCTGTCTGACCCTCTACATGCCACAGGCCTTTTTCACTAGTGTTAGAGAATTTATTAGTCGTCTTGGCATCCCATTTGAAAAAGAGACAGATTACAACTTTACAGCATCAGAAGTATCATCATCAATCATTTCATGCACCAGGGGCTTTTGTATTCAAAGGCTTTGCAGTGTTATAGGACTAAAATGTGTAATATCCTTTAGTTTAGTAGAGAATAGTTGGGATAGGAATTTATACCCTTCCTGTTCAATTCTCTCTTCAGAATCTCCTCCTACAAGTTTAAGAATTGAAAACTAGTATGACCAAGTAGATATTTAAATATACTACTCTTAGTCATACACCAACAATTACTGTTTTAAATATATTCACTCATAATCTAGTTTCCATCTATGAACTTTTATTAGCTCTTATAGGGCTTGGCAGAATAGATATTTAAATATTTGTGTGGTGGAATAATAAAACTTTTTCTAGTTTTTCTTTATCAAAAATATGCATTTTTAGGAAACATACAGTAATTCATCTGTTTTACAAACAGGATTCATATATACAATTGGTTTATAGCAATAACTTTTGAGTACATACAAGTGTCAAACTATGTGCTGATGATTTTACATGGATTACATCAGACCAATCATAAAAAAAAATTCTCAAATGTGTAGGTGACTTTAATATTCTTGCCTTATATATATATATGAACTGGAGACGTTGATAGCAGAAACAGATTACACAAAATCACAAAGATAACACGTGATAGCAGTAGAATTCTGACTCCTGAAACAGGTGCTCTTAACCATGATGATACCCAACTATTTTTGAAAGCAGTATACTTCAGGAATTTTCCTGGTATTATAGTATAAAAATAAGGGTGTATGCCTGACATTCACAATAAGGGTTTTGACTTTGATAAATAAATTGAAATAGAGTGTATTGCCAAGAGAATCCCTTGCAGTCACCTTTTCTAAGTTTTTCTGATAAAACCCTGGATAGGAGACAAGTAGAAATGGTGACTTTACAGTATTTTATATACTATGGCAAAACCTCCAGGGAAAGAAGACAGAAAAGCACACTGAAATGGTACACAATTATTCTGGATTTTACTAGGCTTGCCTCTCTATAAATCGTTGTCTGATTTTTTTTTTTCCCTAGCCATTTCTAGAGCTATTTCTCTAGTTTCTAGAACTATAGATTGTTTTCTGACTTTTTCATGTCTAGAACTACTTTAAGATAACATAGACTTATCACCCTTTCAATTAGGTATATCTATTTATATAGAAAAATGTATTTTATGTTGGAAGTAATTTTGAATAAATTAATATTTCGATGGTCAGTTTTTTAAAGCAGCAATAAATTCCAAAGCACTGGGTGTATGAGTAGTTTTGTAGGACAAAGAATCTGACTTTCCCTTACAATGTTAGAACATGATGAAAATGAGACATTGATTTTGTTGCACAACCTACTCCTGAATTATGTAATGCCTCATTCTATCTATAACAATTCAAATTATAAAAGTTGTTTTTAATAAAATAGTTATCTCAGTTAATGCCTTAAGGGTAGACACACATATTTGTTTGGTATATTATTTAAAAATATAGCGAGCAGGTCAGAGTCTTGTGTCATTCAGACTATTTAGTTATTAAAAAGAAAAAATTATGACTGAAATTAACTTAATTAAGAGGGATATATATTTAGAAATTCTGTTGCTAATGATGATAAAGATGATATTTATGGTATAAAAGGGTCAGTGGAGAAATAGATAGCAAAAAACAACAACAAAAAAAAAAACAAACAAACACAGGTTTAATCACAGAAAACAAGGCTCGTCATACAGTCTTGGTAAATTGATTTGTATCCACCTTGAGAATAAATGAACTCGAACTATTTTTTCCAGCCCTTCTTTACTCTATTTAAGATTAAAGAACAAGAGAAAAACAGAATACATCTCCTCACATAATCAGACACATACACATACAAATACACATAAATATTATTGGAAGAAGGGTCTCTTAAAGAATTAGTCTTAGGTGCAGTGGTGCATACTAGCATTCCCAGATACTCAGTACCTGAGGCAGGAAGATCACAGATTCAGGGTCAACCTTGGAAACTTAGCAAGACCCTGTCTCAAAAAATGATATTAATAATTATTAAAAAGGCTGGGGATTCACCTCTTTGTTCAATTCACAGTTCCCAAGCGCCATGAGAGACAGAGAGAGAGAGAGGAAGAGAGAGAGAGAGAGAGAGAGAGAGAGAGAGAGAGAGAGGATTGGTATAAATTGTATACCATCCTGAGCATTTAAAATTGATACATTGATTTGGATACACCTCTAGAATAAGTACACACATACACATACAGATACATATACCTTTCTGTGTGCAATTTCTTCAAGAACTCAACAGCAATATCCGTATAGTGTTAGTATTTTGGAAAACTTTTTTTTGTATATTTGACTCAAACACTTTTCAATGTAATTTCCAAGCTTGATACTTACATAATTATTGTTTGCCAAACTTTTTCTCACCAATTCCACAATATTTCTATTCCATGATAACATTCAATCTATTGCCAAATAAAAAATGATATGATGCATCTCCTCCTCACACCTTCAAATCAAACTATTTTTACTTTGTTCAGAAAAGTTGAGCTCATCAATCAAGACATCTCTGGGATCGGTTTTCTCCAATAGCTAAAAAATTTCATGGGGATACAGTGGGTGTTTTGCTTCTGGGTTATTATCAATGAACTGCATTCATGTATTCCTTTTTCAATATAGAGAAAAAAAATATTTCTTATATGGAGAAAGAACATTTCTGTGTCTAAAATATTCAAACTGAAGACATGTCTATCTACAATAGGGAATTTTTCTAGAGCAACTGGCTCATTGGTATTCTAATTATAGACCAGTTAAATAACCCCTGTTAATAATTACCCCTGGCACTTAGAATAATATAAATCCGTTCTATCTTCTAGGAAGCTTACATTTCAATGTGTTACTTTTTATAGTATAGTCACCTTAAAATATATTAATTTGTTATATGATAGCCATTATAAAAAGTTTTATGATGGCTTCTGTGAGTTCTTATTTTTCTGTCATTATTGTTAGGCTAAACATAATTGAGATGAATACCCTGAAATTAACTAAGTTCATAATGAAAATGATAGTCCAAATATTGATCAGATAACATTTAATATAGTTGAAAATATTCAGAAAAGCTTTATTCATTAAGTTATATGATTGAACCATGACTTTTTTTCCAATTCTAAACCTGGGCTTATACAAAGTATACATATTTAAAGCAGTTTGGGTTCAAATTGTAGACAATGTTGTTTCATCTCTATAGAATAAAAACATTAACAGAAAGATAATATTATAAGTTACTTTCAGAGTCATATAAAATATTTTCCACTTAAGGGATGTTACTGCATAAAAGCATGTTACCAGGCATGCAGTAGAAAAAAATGATTGAAGCCAAATCTTACAAATCATTGATGAAGTCTCAAAATTCACATGATAAAGAAAAGACTTAACCCAAAATATTATGTAAAAGAACAGAGTGAGTGATAGATAGGATTGACTTGGATTATTGCAATAATACATACTCATTTTAACTTTAATATTCTGAATGCTGTAATATCATATTATTTAATATTATTTATGTCCATAAAAAATGTCAGAATGATTTTTCTCCCAATTAAAATTGGACTTAACGGGTCAACCCCAAATTATATATTTTTTTATTATTTGTAGTTGCTTATATTTGTAATTCCTGTTATATCTTTTCTTTCCAGTCCAAAAATTCTCAGCCACAACACTTTGTTTGGGGTTTTATGTGCTTAAGCCAACATATATTACAGATAATGTCAATTAGATTCACTATATGACTTTACTCTCTAGTTTCAGAGTAAACCTAAGTTAGAAATCTGCCTCTAAATAATATTTCTCACAAGGATTGGAAAAAATTCTTTCTTTAGTTCTTCCATCTGTGCACATACACTTTTTCCTCCATTATGGTTATTTATGACTATACATAATTTTTGGTTAAGGACAGCCTCTATATTTATTTATGTGCTTTAACTTATTCATCAACCTTAACTTATTTAGATGATGAGAATTTGGATTTGACTCTTTTTTTCCCCTGCATTTTCATTTGTGTTCCTTTCCCATACTGTGACAGATTGTAAAAAAAAAAAAAAAATGGCTGTGTTTTTCAGTGAAGTGTGATATAGTTGGTAAGGTCGTGAATTGTAGTATGATTCAGTGAAACAATGATGATCTAACCTGATTAAAAAGAAAGTAATTACATTAATGGAATGGGAAAAAATAAAAATAAAAATAAATTAGGGTTAAAATAAATTAGGTCATGGTGAGTACTTGGTTGAAAATTTTAAGAAAAAAATAAAGAAAATAGTAGTTATCATACAATGAAATTCTAGTTGATATTTATTATAAAAAAAAACTTAAAAAAAAAAACCTAAAAGGGCAAATAAGGAAAAATTGTGTGGTTGAAGTGGAGTGGAGAGTAAAACATTTCCAGTGAACAGATTAATGAAAAGCCATGCTACCTGAGGGATTAAATTAATGTATATGGAAATAAAAAGGAACAAGACCAAGCAATATTGCAAAGGTAGAAATGATTCCACAAGGAATGACAGGCAGTTCTGTAGATGGCAGCATTAGGATGAAATAAGAGAAATTATACTCCAGTATCCGAAGTTTTAGTTACAGAGTGGTTCTGCTATCGTTTTGGAAGCTGCAATCAGGAACATGAAGGACAGCTTAGTCTCCTGCATATCAAAAGTAAAAGACTATGAAAGAAAAAAATAGTCACCATTTGGAATAGGCATAAAGGATGGAAAATCTTTGGGGTAATAAGGTTTTAGGAGTCATAGAAGAATAATTAATTCAGAGAAGGTGTGGAAGATACAGGGAATTTTTCTGATAAGACTGGGTTGCTGCTCTTATAGGGTAGGTAAATACTGAATTCAAAGTTCCTCTTTCAACATGAAAAAATATAGGTACAGACATTGATAAAGAAGAACAACCTTGTCTTTATTCGTAGATTATATCATTTTCTATGTAGGCAACCACAAAAAAAGCTACAAAAATAATTCAAAGAACTAATAACTGATATAGCAATATAAAATGATGCAAAATCTCTATATCAATAGTGACTAATTAGGGTTATAAACCATTTACAACAAAACAGTAAGTTATAACAGCATGAAATATACAGGTGTAATAATACCAAAATATATTTAGTGTCTATTTTTAAAAAATAAAATTAATAAAAGGAGAAACTTCAAATAAAATTTGCATAAATGGAAAGCCCATATTGATGGACAATAAGATTTAGTAGTACTAATATAACATTCTTCCCAATTTGATTTTGTTGTCATCAGTCTCCAATAAATTCCAAGCAAGTTTCCATGGCAATCGACCAAATGAGCCCAATGCTTACGTGGAAAAACAAAAGACCCAGAATATCACACACAATTCTGAAGAACTGAGTTGGTCTGATATAACTAATTTATAAACCTATAATGTTGCATTAATCAAGACAATGTGAATAAACACAGATCAATGTAATAAAGTAGGGGTCCCAGAATAGACTCACACAAATAATACACTAATTTTTTAAACTACTTTTTTTATAAAGATGCAAAATAAATTCTATGGTTTGAACTTGACCAACTGGATAGAGACAATAAAGAAAATCATAAAAATGAATCTAGACACAGACCTTACATATGACCAAAATATTCACTTAAAGAAAATCATAGATGTAAATGCAATTATAAAGAAATAAAATGTCCCAAAACAAAACATGGGATAAATAAAAAACAAAAACACTACCTGACCTTTGTTTTGAGGATGTGTATTAAGCATAACACCAAAAATATGATATAGAAGAGAACAAAATGAGAAACTGGACTTCATTAAAACTAGATACTTCTATGCTGCATATTATACTTATAGAAGAGTACAATGACAGGAAATTCTTGGATAAAATATGAGCTAAAATTTAAATCAGATAAAAGTGATATCTCCAAAGTATGAGAAAAGAAAACCTAAACAGAGCAATATTAAGTCACAGAATTGAAACAGCAGTTAAAAGCCTTACAAAAAACAAAAGTCCAGGACCTGATGGATTCTCAGCTGAGTTCTACCAGATCTTTACAGAAGCACTAATACCAGTCTTTCTCAAAATATTTAATGAAACTGAAAGAGAAAACAGCCAAATACATTTTATGAAGCCATTAAAACCCTTTTACCAAAACCAGACCAAGATGCATCAAGGAGAGAAAATTACAGACCAACATCCCCAATCAATACACATGCAAAATTTCTTAATAAAATATTAGCAGACTTCATTCAAAAATACATCAAACAGATAATACACCCTGATCAAGTGGGTTTAATTCTAGGAATGAAAGATTGGTTCAACATATGCAAATGAATAAATGTAATTCACCACTTAAATGGGATTAAGGACAAAAAATCACATGATCATCTCAATAGATGTAGGAAAGGCTTTTGATGAAATCCAACCTTATTCATGTTAACTGAAGAAGCTAGAGATTGAAGAAATTTACCTCCACATCTTAAAGTCCATTTATGACAAACTTGAAGACAATATCATACTAAATTTTGGAGAAACACTAAAAGCATTTCTCTAAAATCAAAAAAGACAAGGCTGTCTTATTTAATATAGTACCTGAAACATGAACCATATTGATCAGACAAGAAAAGGAAATCAAAGGAATACAAATAAGACAAGTAGATTTCAGATTATCTCTGTATATGATATGATATTGTATCTAGAAGATTCAAGAAACCAGAAGTCTTCTAAAACTTATAAATTAGTTTATCAAAGTAAAAGGATATAAGATATACACCCATGAGTCAACAGATTTCTTAAACTCCAATAGTGATTCCGGCAAGGAAGAAATCAAGAAAACCATCTCATTCAAAATAACCCCAAATAAAATCAACTACTTGGGAATTAATTTGACTAAAGAGGTAAAAGGGCTCTACAATAAAATTTTTAAAACACTGAAGAAATAAATTGAAGAAGACTTTAGAAAATGAAAAACATCAGGTTCTTGGATAGGAAGAATCAGTATTGTCAAAATATCCAAGATACCAAAAGGAATATAAAGATTCAATGTAATCCTCATCAAAAATACCAGTGGCATTCTCCCCAGAATTAGAATAAAACAATTCTTAAATTCATTTGGATAAATAAGAGACCATAATAGCCAAAGCAATGCTAAGAAAAGTGAAGAAGGATGCAGTACAATGCCTAATCTAAAATTATAGTAACAAAACAGCATGGTTTTGGCATCAAAATAGACATTAAGACCAATGGAGAAAAGTAAAAGACACAGAGACAAACCCACATACTTAGAACCATCAATATTTGACAAAGGTGCCAAATATATATCTTGGAGAAAAGAGCCTTTTAAAAAATGGTGCTAGAAAAACTCGATAGCTATATGTAGAAAAAGAAAATTAGACAACACTTTTTACCCTGCATATGAATTAAATCAAAATAAATTAAAGACAGGGGAATTAGAGCAGAAATTTTACAACTGCTAGCAGAAAATCTATAGTTAACACTAAATCAACAAATGCTTGCAGCAACTTTCCTAAAAAGACCCCTGAAAATAAAGAAATAAAACCAATAATTAATAAGTAGGATACCATTAAACTAAAAAGCTCCTGCTTGGCAAATGAAATAATTAGAATCATGAAGAGAAGACCTACAGAATGGAAGAAAATTTTGGCCAGTTACTCCTCCAAAAAAGGATTAATATCCAGAATAGGGGCTCGGGATGTGGCTCAAGTGGTAGAGTGATCACCTGGCTTGTGTGAGGCACTGGGTTCAATCCTCAGCACCTCATAGAAATGATAAAGATATTGTGTCCACCTAAAACTAAAAAATAAACATTTAAAAAATATCAAGAATATACAAAAATTCAAACTTGAGAGAGAGAGAGAGAGAGAGAGAGAGAGAGAGAGAGAGAGAAGTAATAACAAGCCTGGGGATATAGCTCAGTTGGTAGAGTGCTTGCCTTGTGTGTACAAGGCTCTAGGTTCAATCACCAGTCATCACAAAAAAAGGAAAAAAAAGGGGGAATAACAACAATAACCCAATCAACAAATGGGCAAAAGAACTAAACAGAAACTTTTCAAAAGAAGAATCACAAATAGTCATCAAATACATAAAAATAAATGTTCAACATTACTAGCAATAATGAATCTACAGATTAAAACAACACTAATATTTCATCTGACTCCAATCAGAAATTAAAAACAATGGTAAACTCTGGCAAGTTTATGGGGGAAAAGATGGGTTTGCACATTGTTAATGAGGCACTCTGGAAAGCACTATGGAGATTCCTCAAAAAACTAGGATGGAATTTTTATATGGTTCAGGAGTGTTACTCCTTGGTATTTTCCCAAAGATATAAAATCAGCATTGTACAGCCTCCTCAAGGTTTGTTCCAGCACCACTCACAATAAGTTGAAATATGGGAGAAACCCAGGTGCTCACTAATAGATGAACAGATTAAGAAATTGTGGTATATATAAAACAGAGTTCTATTCAGCTATAAAAAGGATTAAATTCTGGCATTTGCTGGTAACTAGATAAAGCTGGAGAATATTTGCTAAATGAAATAAGCCAAATTTAGAAATTCAAAGGTTGATGTTTTCTCTCATATGCAGGAATTAAAGTAAAATAAAGAAAAGGAGGGAAAGAGGATAATATAAATACAAATTAATAGAATGAAAGGAAGTCAAGTGGAGTAGAGGAAGAAGAATGGGAGAACAGAGAGAGATCAGGAGAAAAAGGGAATAGGTAAAAAGGAGGGATCATGAACAGAAATGCCCCTTACAACATACAATTACTCATCTGTTAGAGCTAAGAAATCTAAAACAATCTGAGAATACCATATACTGCTGAGAAACTGATTCATTGTTGGTAGGCCAACAACACAGTAATGTCACTTTGATAGACAACGTGGAAATTTCTTACAAAAATAATTACAGTTTTATCATTATATATAATAATCTCATTTTCAAATATTTATTCAGCTAATCTAAAGTAAAATTATTGTGTACACTAAGTCTTCACCAAAGGGGTTACAGAAGCTTTAGTATTTTCAATTACAGTTTTCAAATAGTTTAAGCAAGCAAAATTTTCTTCAAAAGGTGAATGAACAAATTATGATAAATTCATAAAATTAAACACTATTGAGTCATAAAAATAAATGCATATTAAGCCACAAAATGACAAGGATGAAACTAAAATGTGCATTGCTATGTGAAAGAAGCAAGTCTAAAAAAATCTACTCATTGTGTGATTTTCTTTACACGCCTGTCTTAAGTCTTTCTTTGCTTTGACCAAAGTATCTGACAAGAACAACTTGAAGAGGGGTGGTATTTGGGGCTCACAGTCTTAAAGGTTCAGTCCATTATTGGCTGACTCAATTGCTTTTTGCTGAAAGTAAGGAAAAACATAATGATGGATGAATGTGGAAGAGGAAAGCTCTTCACTCATGACTTCCAAGAAGCAGAGACAGAAGAGTCAAGGACAAGATATTTTACTCTACAAGAGCACGGCTCCAGTGACCTAGTTCCACCAGCCAAACTCTACTTGCCTGTATCATCCCATAATTATTTAATCCTTGTATACACCATAGTGCATTATCCTTTGACTTTCTAAGTTTGGCTTATTTTATTTAGCATAATTATCATCCCATAATTCATTTAAACTATTAATCCATTCAATGGATTAATCAGTGATTAAGCTACAGCTCTCATAGTCTAATCACTTCACCTCTAAACATTGCTATATTTCCTTTTTCTTTTATTTGGAGGGGTGGGTACTGGGGATAGAATTCAGGAGTACTCAACCACTGAGCCACATCCCCAGCCTTGTTTTGTATTTTATTGGAGACTGGATCTCACTGAGTTGCTAATGGCCTTGTTGAGGCTGGCTTTGAACTTGTGATCCTCCTACCTCAGCCTCTCAAGTCACTGGGATTACAGGTGTGTACCATTGTGCCCAGTAACATTTCTATATTTTCTAATATGAGCTTTTCAGTGTGATACTTCAAAATAAAACCATAACAAATCAATTTTTTTAACAAACATAATTATACAATTGTGAAATCATTGACTTCCGGGTGAGTGAGTAATGGTGTGTGTTACTTCCATTATTAAGTGTGTGATAGAATAAACAGGTAAAGCACAGTGTATTTTAGGAAAATGAGATTATTAATTTTGATATCTCAATATTAAAAACATGATATATATTTGTCAGAATATATAGAATTTACAGCAGCAAAATTTTTGAATATATTTAACAGGTGAACCAAAATATAATTCATAACAACAAAAATTATGTATTAAAACTATGAAACAAGCTTAAGAAAGGATATGGGGAGATAAGGTACTCACTTGAGTGACTGGATATAGCAGGAGTCTGTAAACCTATATATAAAAGGAGCTACATATAACCACTGTATTTTAGTTAATAAAATTATCTCCTATAAAATAAAAGTTTAGAATCATGAAACTTCTATACATGGATGTAAGAACTGAATAATTATGTACATGACTGGATCCAATTGTATCTCCCTGAGAGGGGATATCACAGAAAAGTAAGGGAAGGAGAGTAAAATGATTTATGTGGTATTGACTTGAAAAGGGAAACATCAATATGAGATTATGTTTAGCTTAGTACAGACAGATCATTTCATATAGAAATATATACATGCATATATATACATATGAACATATCTGCATATTGTTATGCATGCATATATTTCTCTTCTCTGTCAACTAAAAATTCACAGAGATGACACACAAATAGCAATAATCACAATAGATATTGTTTCTTAATGTGATTCTTCCATTAACAAAACAGAACTTCTTGAACTAATAACTAAGTTTTGGACTGACATAACAAGTACGTGGATGAGCATAAAGCATCTAGTAGTGCCAGAAAGAAAGTGCTAAAAATAAATAAATAAAAGGAGAGGAATATGTCAATAGGATATAATAAAACCAAAAGGATTTAATGCCAAAAGATGGAAAAACTTGAGCATAAAAATAATCTGTAAAGCGATTTTGAATTGTCACACAAAGCATAAGGTGAACATCAAGTCCAAAAGAAAACAAATAAACATAAATAAATAGGGATAGAGTATTCCTAAATGATTTATGTAAAAATCTAGTCTGTAGAAGAGAATGTATCACCTCCACTTTCTGAGTGTTAGCTGTGTGTAGTGCCTTTTCTCTTATGAGTACATTTCAAAATCAGTGAAACAATAGAGAAACCTAACAAACACAATCTCAGTTATATGACCAATTTACTTACCATCCATAGGGATTACACATGTTGATGTTGGTAACCTTGATAAGGTGGCATTAAAATGATATTTGACTTATGTGGCTGTAGTCACAAAACCCATAAAAATTTATAAACATTAAAAACACAAGATATATCCTAATCAAGATATGCACTTTAAAATATCAGAAAAAAATATTCCTTAAAATAGTCAAGAATATCATAATAGAGGTATTCTGAGAAATTGTTACCTCCAAGAAGAGCCAAGAAGATAATCAAGTAAGTGTTATGTGGTATCCTGCATGGGATTCTGTCACAGAAAATGTTAGTAGATAAGAACTAAACAAATATGAATGAACTATGGATTTAAAAGTAAATAATATATAAACATTGTCTCATTAAGGAAACTCATTGTATTAATGATAGATATTAATGATGGGAGAAACTATATAGAGAGCATATAGGAATTGTACAATTCATATTTTCTTTAAATAAAAAAACAAATAAAAAATAAAATGTCTGTAATATCTATAATACTACTATTAAACAAAATATTTCAATAAGAAAATAAAAGAAGAAAATCAATAATAAGTCTTCAGTGTTTGTGCATAGAAGTTATGTGCTACATGATCCTGGGAAATATTCCTTGTAATTGTGATGGATTTACTAATGGTAAATCTAAAACAGGAAAACATTTTAAGTAGGTGATAGTAAGATTATTATTTGTCTAATAATGTTCTTGGCATACAATGAGCTCCACATAAATATTCACTGAATGAATATGTAAATGATGAATGAGGAGTTACCAAAGGACTTCTCCTTGCATGTTTTATTTTTGATTTGCTAATGTTTTCCACTTACACTTACTTCACTTTCTTAAACTCCCATTTTGGACATTCTTGCATTTATAAATGACTGTACATCACTCTAAAGGTAGATTAGTGAGTAGTTCTGTTTATTTACATGATCTCTTTAGGAATTCCAGATACTAATTTCCTATGATATATGATGAATTTAGGAACTATTTAAACAGACACTATTTTATTATTTCTGCAATTTTATTACTATTAATCTGTAAGTGAAAAGGACTGAGACTCAGAAAAAGAGTAAATCTTGACCCATATTTTGAAATAAAATTATAATTTTTCAAAAAAGTTTATTCAATAAAACTCCCTCCCAGTGATCTATACAGCAAACCACAGAAAATAATTAGAATATTTCAATTCATTTCTAATGCTGATCATAATATATTACATATTCAATTTACCCAACACTCAAATGGGCAAATTTAATGAAGTAATCCCAAAATTTAGACTTCCAAAATTTCTCATTTATAGATACAGATAAAAATTTTAAAATAAAATTTAGTCATTTTGAAAAATACAAATGGAAACATACAAAATACAAACAAGAATTTTTATAAGAACTACATCTATTCCATAATATTTAATTCTGCTCTTAAATAAATTATATCTTTTATATTATGGATACCCAAATATCAAAACAATGACACTTTAAAAAGTCAATTTTCAGCTTATGTTAAAAATTTTTCAACATTCACAATAATTTTTAGCCAGTTTCTCAAATGGATTAAAAATAAAATAGGGAGAATTGTTTGTTAATTGAATAGAACTTCCATCAAAGAAGTAATTATTTGTTATGACTCAGAAATAAGTACCCTAAGTGTCCAAGTACATTTTCATGGTACTTATTCCATCTCCATTTTGTGAATTATATTTAATATTAGGTTATTTAATTAAGGTAATTGAAATGTATATTTTCCATGTTTTGCTTAGTATCTGCTTGAAGCAGACAAAAATTTCAAAACCAAGTTTTATAATTTTTGACTCTACAAATTTTTCAAATATGTTTAATTACTATTTTTTGACAAATAATCAAATAAAAAAAGGCACAAAACCTGTTTTGAATTTAGTAGTTTCATCCATACAGTGTCTTATTTCTTCTTTCAACTAACCTTCCTGTGGTTTGATATTGTACTATGGCCAAATATACTCTTTTGTTGATTTGTTTTGCTTTGTTTTTGCTGATTTCAATTTATTACTAACCAGATGTAGCCTTGAAGTATTACTTCCACCTGTTCCTAGACACTTTTATCCAGGCATGTAGCCATGTAATGCCAGAGCTGCTGAATGAATAGAGAAGTATTGATGAGCTTTCTACACCCACAAAGAAAGCAACAAAAGGTTTTAATCTTATGGTGTTGGAAAGTATTCCTTTTTCCCTCACATTTCTTTTTTATAGTATTTTCAATCTTTTGGCTTCAATTACATAGAATGTACTGAATTAAGACATTTTACTTGTCAAATTTATGTATTTAATTTATGGAAAATAAACACTAAGTAACAGAAACTTGGATATAAAAAAAGAATATCATCATAATGAGTTATGTCATAAAGAAAATATGGGATAATGTTTATGCTAATTTGTTCATTGAAGTTTTTGTAATATTTGACCATATACAAATGTTAAAAGAACAAATATTCATTACTCCACACTGCTCAAATTATGGACTTAGAAAATAATATAAGTATTACTCTAACTATATGGGTATTGTAATGGTTTAATATTTTTCCATTCTTTGTATTTGTTTTGTTTTTCATTGAATAAGGTTTAATTTTAACCCATGAATTATTAGGATTGATTTTTAGCCCCTATTTCTTTTATTTATTTAGTTTTCTTCTCTCTATCCTTTTTTCTTTTTTTTACTTGTTGTTTTTAGATGCTATGACAGTTTATTGTATTTTGACATATATTATGGAGAACAACCCATTCCAATTAAGATCCCATTCTTTTGGTTGTATATAATGTGGAGTTATCGGTGGTGTATTTATTTATGAGCAAAATAAAGTTATGTCCAATTCACTCTACTGTGTTTTTCTATTCCCCAAAGTGAGATTTGTGCATATAGGGGAAATTTATACAAATATAATATTGAATAATTAAGTAAAAACTTTCCAAAGTTGAGTTAGATGAGTATACACTTGGGATGTATTTCACCTTTTAAAAAATTAATACCTCTTAACTCAGTAACAGAAAATACCTAGAGATAGTGATATTTTGTAACAATAACCACACCTATTATCCAAATCATATTTCTAAAAATCATATCACACTAAACAAAATTGAAAGACCCTTGGAGAATGGCTGTTTCTAGATCTGGGAAAGGTAATATCCAAGGTGTCTTGGTCACCTTGTTATATCAGAAAGCAATGAAGGGCTCTAAAACTACCAAAAGTGATGTTAAAAAAAATCAGGAATGTCACCACTGGGTGAAGAACACATGGGATCTATCATTATTACTTTCGCAACTTTGTGTGAATCTATAATTATTTCAAAATAAAGGCTTAAAACAAGACTCACACACAGAGAGAGACTCAGCAGCTAATCTAAACAGAACCCCATTTAGCAAAGTTAACATAATTTGAGCATTAAGATTAATAATTGCAATGTATTGAGCCCAATAAACTATGTTTTAAGTCTAAGTATTTGTGACATAAAAAATTCATTTGTCCTTTTGTAGAACACTGAGGAATTAATTCATTAATTTTAAAACTATAAAATAAAGGAAATAAAGAGCAAACATGACAGCTAACATCATTGTGTTTGATTTGCAATGTTATAATTAAAAATAATAGCAGCCATTTTATAATTTATAAATATTCAGTATAAACAGACATACACTTTTGAGGTTCAAAATTATTTTTACGTACATTTTACAGATATGGAAAATGGAACACATGGTAACTAGCCTGATGTCAAAATGCTATTAATTTACAGAACTAATTTTATACAGATAGTTCTTCAGAAAACATTCTGTACCCATTATCTGATAATGTTACCTAACAATAAATTATCCTGTATCTGATTTGTGAAGACAAAAATATGTAGTTACAATTTGTTTATATTGATTTTGTGGCTCTTATAAAATTTGCTTTGAAAATATATGTTTAAAAATATATTACTATGGCTTGGAATTTATATGGAGAAATCTGACAAAATGTATATGGATTTCTGAAAAAATGTCATTTTATGTTCACAATTACAAATATGAATTTTTAAAGGTTTTGAGAGAGGTAAAAAAGGAAAGTTGAGATTGGATTTATGGCTTGGCATCAAAACCATGTGAAAATCCATTTGTGACCTTGACAAAATTTTAACTTTTTTTGGTCTACACTTTGTTCTTAGGGATAAACCCATTAAAATCAAATAAAGTGGCATTATACCCACCTGTCAACACTATTTGCATGGTTCTAATAATAAGCAGAGGAATTGTTTTAATAGATGTAACCTTTTATGTTATCAACTGTAATAAAAATATTAATTCTTATGTAAAAAATGTAAATATAAAAAATTAAATACGTGTGTATATTATAGTCCCATATATTAAAGTCTGGGCTTAAATTATGTTTTATAATTTTAACTACAATTTTTGACTATACAGGAAACAAAATACTGGCAATATTTCTAGGTAACTAGATACTTTCCTCATTGTTAAAATGGCACAAACTTAATTATATTCCTTTCATCAGTGACTGGATGTTTCAGTTTAAAAATTGATTTAGATAGTATTCCACTATTTATTTAAGCACTAGTTAAGTTTTCTGGGTCAAGCATAAATATTAACCAGGTATAGTTGAAAAACATAGTTAAATTTACATGTTCTAAATTCTATTTATCTTCTTTCTTTCTAATTCTGTTGTCTTAAATTCAAACTGTGACTACTTAAACACTCAGGGTATACTTTATATTTGGACAAACAGAAATCTCAGAACTTTAGCATGTTTCAAGTAAGCAGATCTCTTAATGGAACTGATAATATTACCATAAAATTGTTCAGAATAAGAATATATTCTCAAAGGAAAGGCACCATGTGTAGTTACAAAAAAATTCTCATTTAATTATAATGTGACCCACTGTAAAATATGATATGAACATGTCAAGTCAATTTCATGCTCTGCTTTTCTCAGACTATTTAGCACAACAAATTTAATGCTAATCAGTTTGAGTATTTAAAGTCAAGGATAGGAATTTGTAATTTCTGCGTATCTTATAAAACATATGCATACACATACATAAATTCACATATTTAGTAAATGCAGTACTATACTGCACTGATGATTTAGCATAATTTCATATTGTTGTAATTTACATTTAAAAAGTAAAATGGGATATTAATACAATTAAAGTAATATTATAATTATAAAACATAAAACAAGGAAAGTTAGCAGGAAAAATTATATGCTAAAATCGTGAAAGTTATATTCTTGATATGCTCAAATCTTTAATGATCATTATTCCACTTTTATCTCATAGTATTTGATATTTTCTATTAGGTGAAAACATTATTGGTTAATTCTATATATATTAAAATATGTGAGATAGTTACTAATTACTTATGACTAATAAACTAGAGAATGCACTCAAAAATATAACAAATGAGAGATAAATTATATTTCTTGATATGTTACAATAGAGTTCATTAAAAACTCTTATTCCTGCCAGGAACACTGTACTATTGGAACATTAAAAAACAAAAACAATAACAAAACAAAAAATCCTACAAAGTTTCTGGAAAGTGCACAAAAGCAGATAAACTAGTGGTCGTGCATACTTTTTTAAAACAGAGGAGGCATAAGATTATACAAGTAAGTACTCATGGCTTTAACACTCTAACCAGGCAGTATACACATTGAACATGTTTTTCCACCGGGACAAATACCAGAATTTCACAAACCTTCTGGCTTAAGGAATGAGCAGTAAAAATAGGAAATATAACACAAGACAGAGTAAAAGAAATCTTTAAGAGGAAAAAACAAAACAAAACAAAAAATGAAATATATATATATATATATATATATATATATATATATATATAAACTCTGTCCACTGCATCTTTGACCCTTCAAACACATATATTCAAGTAGAATCCAAACAGGCCAAATAAACATAAGTATATGAATTAGAGAGGCAACAACACATAACAAGTGTGTACTTCAAGTCTATTCAAGGAAATATAAATTAAACATTAATTGATAACATAAAGTGATGTTAATAATCAGAGGTGACACAAAGTAAATATTCATTGGACAATAATATTAAATGCTGTATAAGTAAAAAGAGAAGAAATATGGTCATTCATAATGTCTAGGATGAAAGCCAAAATTACAAAAAAAAAAAAAAAAAAAGAAAAAA
>NW_025999968.1:30609266-30628368 GCF_001458135.2 Marmota marmota marmota | reverse complement strand
ATGGCAATATGTAAATCAATGGATGTGTAACTGATGTGATTCTGCAATCTGTGTATGGGGTGAAGGTGGGAGTTCATAACCCACTTGAATCAAAGTGTGGAATATGATATGTCAAGAAATTTGTAATGTTTTGAACAACCAACAATAAAAAATTAAAAAAAAAAAGAAAAGCAAAAGATGATCATCAAAAAAAAACAAAGAAAAGAAATAAGAAACAAAAAGTTAGGTGAATATTATAACTAATGCAAGGAATTTTGAATACATATTTTAATACATAAAATTTCACTGGTAAAAGATGAATTATCAACAAAGCAAAGAAACAATAATGATCATTAAAATGAAATTTTGAATATAAGTAAACTTTCTTAAGCTGATTTAGGATTTTATTGTCCAGACCAAAGTCGTGTAGTTTTTTTTTTTTTTTCATGTTTTCTTCTAGTATTTTTATAGCTACAGGTCTTGTTAAGTTTGTAAAAAAATGTTTATTTTTGTATGTTGGTGTGAGATAAGGATATCAGATATTATTCTTCTCTGAATATCCCATTTTTCCAATGTTATTTACTTAAGAGATTATCCTTTCCCCATAGTGTTTTCTTCATACCTTTGTTGAAAATCAATTGTCCATAAATGTGTATATTTACTGCTGTGCTTTTTATCCTTTTCTACTGATAGAGGTAACTGGACTTTGTTTAGCTTTGTTTTTTTGGTACCAGGGATTGAAATCCACAGCATTCAATCACTGAGCCACAATCCAGCCCTATTTTGTATTTTATTTAGAAACAGGGTCTCACTGAGTTGCTTAGCATTTTGCTTTTGCTAAGGCTGGCTTTGAACCCATGACCTTTCTGCCTCAGCCTCCCAAGTCACTGGGATTACAAGTGTGCGTCACTGAACCTGGCTGAATACTTCTGTTTTTATACCAGTATCATGATGTTTTGATGTTCACCAATGAAAAACCTGAAAAAGAAAATCACACACACACACACACACACACACACACACACACACACACGCTGCACTAATATTTTTACCCTAACATGTATTTAGTTCTATAATTCTTTTCTTTTTTGGATACTGGTGATTGAACTCAGGAGCACTAATATCAAGTCTTTTTAAAAAGATAGAAACCATGTCATTGGCAACATTGTGGATGAATCTAGGACATTATGCAAAGTGAAAGAAGCAACACAAAAGATAAGCACCTTATGATCTTTCTTATATGTGGAATTTAAAAAATATAAGCTCATAGAAGTAGAGAGCAGGATGAAGGCTACCAGATGCTACAGAAGGAATAGAGAGTCCTTTCTCAGAGAATAAAGCTTTTGAAATAGGATGAATAAGTTTTGAAATCTATTCCATAAGAGGGTTACTAAAATATTGTATATGTCAAAATAAGAAACTAATTTCCAAATGCCTTCCAATAGGAAATGGTGGATCAGTAAGGTGATGGATTTTAGATTGATTTAATCATTTCACACAGTATAATAGGTCAAAATATCACATTGTACTCCATAAGTGTGTATGATTATGATTTTCAATTAAAATCAACTATTAAGAAAAGTTAAAAAGAAAACAAATATAAAGTTAGAGGTTGGTACAACAAGTAAATGAAGGCAATAGCAATAGTAATATTATTTTCAAATAAGTTCCAAGTGAAAACAGGTATCCACATCTATATCAATATCTATATCTGAATCTATATTTTATATTGTGTTGTGATATCAAGTGATATAAAAAGAAACTGGAAATTGCATGTATGAATACCTTTAATATTTTTTCTCATAGCATGTACAAAAATTAGCTAAATAATTATATGGCATAGCTGGGTGTAGTAGCACACTACTGTAATTCCAGCAGCTGAGACATGAAGATTGTGTGTTCAAAGTCAGCCTCAACAACAGTTAGGTGCTAAGCAACTCACTGAGACCCTGTCTCTAAATAAATACAAAATAGGGCTGGGGCTATTGCTCAGTGGTTGAGTGCCCCTGAGCTCAATATCCAGTACTGCCCCCCAAAAAAAAAATGAATTACAGGACTAAATATATGTTAGGGTAAAATTAGCCTGAGATTAAAGCAAAAGATAAATGTGTGACATTAAATTAGGAACATATATCTTAAAGTTGTACCAATAGTACATTATGTAATTTTATATAAGGATTAAATGAGAAACATCATAAAAAATATAGTCTTTAAAAGACCTATTTTAAAACACAGAGCCAGAAAGCACACATTGGGAGAATGTTCTTGTAAAATATATGCAACAAAAAGCTTGTATAAATACATCACTTCATTGTACTCCATTTTGTGAGTGTGTGCTTCACAGATACTGCATACTTTTTACAAACGATAGCTTTGTGGGAAGCCTGCATTGAATAAATCTATTGGTACCATTTTTCAAACTGAATATGTTCATTTCATACTTTTGTCTTCTCTTTGTTAATTCCCACAATAATTCATACTTTTTGTTATTATTATTATAACTGATTTGGTGAACTGTAATCAATGATATTTGTTATTATTTTTATTTTTGGTTTGGGGCTACCTTGATTAATAACTAAATGACAGTGAACCAAATCAATCAAAGCAATGTATGTTCTGAATGCTTCACTTACTAGCCACTTCCTGTTTCTCTCCTTTTCTTCAGCCTCATTATTTTCTTTGAAATAACTTTGAAATAAAGCCAATTGATAACACTATAAGGAAGGCTAAGGGTTCAAGTGAAAGGAAGTAAAGCAAATCCTTTAATTTTAAATTTAAAAAAAGCTAAAATGATATAGCTTAAAGAGTGAAGCATTTCAAAATCCAAAATAGGCTGAAAGTTAAGGCATTTGTGTGAATTAGCCAAGTTATGATGCAAAGGAAAACTTCTTTAAGGAAATTAAGAATGCCACTGCAGTGAACAGATGGGTGGTAAGAAAGAAAAACAGTGTTGTTGTGGAGTAAATTATAGTATAATCTGGATAGATGAAAAAGGCCAAAACCTAATTCAGAACAAAACCTCTTAAGTCAGAACAAGGTCTTAACTTTCTTTAATTCTATGAAGGCTGAGAGAGGTAAAGAAGCTGAAGAAGAAAAGTTTGAAGCTGACAGTGGTTCACTGATGAGGTTTAAGGAAAGAAACCATCTCCACACTGTAAAAGTGCAAGGTGAAGCACCAAATCTCGAAGGAGACTTATGAATAACTATAACATCTTCTGCAGCAAGTTATTCATAAGATTGCTATGATAATTTATTAGGGTGATTACACTAAACAGTAGAGTTTCATGGTAGACAAAAGAAACTTTTATTAGAATGAAATTTCAAATTAGACTGTTATAACTATAGTCAAATCAAAAAAAAAGACTAATCTCCTGTGAAGGGCTAATGCAATGGGTCACTTTAGGTTAAAATCAATGCTTATTTTTTTATCCCAAATATACTAGGCCCCTTGAAATTACATTAAATGTATTCTGGCTGTGCCCCTTAAATGAAACAACAAAAAATGCATGAGAGCACATCTGTTTACAGCTTGATTTATTGAATATTATAAGTTCACTGTTGAGAACTACTGTTCAAAAAATATATTCCTTTCAAAATATTGCTCCTCAATGAAAGTGCACCTGGTTATCAAAGAGGTCTGATGGTGATATACAATGATATTAGTGTTGTTTTTATGCCTTCTGCACAATATCCATTCTGCAGCTCATAGATCAAGGAGTAATTTTGACTTTTAGTGTTATATTCATTGCATAAGGCTATTGATGTCATAGGCAGTTACTCCTTTGACATATCTGGGCAATGTAAATTGAAAACCTGGGAAAGATTCACCATTCTAGACTCTAATAAGAAAATCCGTGATTTATACAAAGTGGTTAAAATACCAATATTAACAGCAATTGGAAGATTTTGATTCCAATCCTTGTGGATGATATTGAGAGGTTCAAAACTTTCCTGAAGGAAATAACTGCAGATCTGATGGAAATAGTAAGAGAAAAGGATTAGAAGTGGGACCTGAAATTATCACTAAACTACCACAATATCATATTGCTTTTTATGGATAAACATAAAAATCTTTCTTAAAATGAAGTCTATTTTTGATAAAGATGCTGAAACATCATTGAAATTACAATGAAGGATTTAAAGTATTACATAAACTTAGCTGTTCAAATAGCAACAGAATTTGAGAGACTAGATTGACTAGATTTTCAAACACAGTCTATTGTAAAATACTATCAAACAGCACTACCTGATATGGAGAAAATTTCCCTAAAAGGAAGAGTTAATACTGCAAACTTCATCACTGTTATGAAGAAATTGCTACAACCACTACAGCTCTCAGCAAACCCACTAATTAGTAGGCAACCATCAACATTGAGAAATGTCCTTTCACTGCACAAATGATTAAGAATCACTGAAGTCTCAGATTATCATCACATTTTTTAAGCAATAAAGCATTAAAAAATTAAATATGAACATTTTTAGATATAACACTTTTTCACACTGAATAGTCTACAGTATAGTGTAAACACAACTTTTACATGCACTGGGAAATTTAAAAACTTACCACAACTCACTTTACATTAAATTTATTTGTGTGCTAATGTGGAACGGATCCTGCAATGGCTCTAAGGTATATCAGAATACAGAATACAAATATGCCCCAAATATATAGGCTCCTACAATAACTGAATAAGATGACCAAAAAGAAACAAACAAATAAGCATAAAAGAAATGAATAAAACATGTCTCAGAAAATGAGATACTTGTATTTAATAATCATAATAAAATGTGAAACATCACATTCATCATAAAATGTTAATTGAAATCTCTCTCTCTCTCTCTCTCTCTCTCTCTCACACACACACACACACACACACACACACACACACACACACTATCTCTGCCTACCAGAATGATTAAAGTTATTAGCAATATATGGTGATGATATTGAAAAACTAGAACTCCTATGGAAAACTAAAGTCTTACCCTATACAAACTGTGAAAGAGTAGGCTACACAATTATACATGCTTTTACTCTATGATGTGTAATACCTATTTCTTTCATTCACTAAAAAATGAAAACATAAAATTGAGCCTCAGCAATGGCGAGGCACTAAGCAACTCAGTGATACCCTGTCTCTAAATAAAATACAAAATAGGGCTGGGAATGTGGCTCAGATGTCGAGTGCTCCTGAATTCAATCCCTGGTACCCCCCACTAAATTAAAACATATACACACAAAATGTGTGAACCTCAGTATCCTTATGGCATTGTTCACAGTAGTCCTAATTAGAAGTAACTCAATTCTCATCTATTAGTTAAGCAAATTACAGAATATTCATTTTGTGGAATTTGAAGGAATAAAAGGCACAAAAATGAGTTTCTGAGCATTATGCTAAGTGAAATAAATTCCATTCATGGGATATTGTACAATACGTAAGACAACAGTGACAAAATTTATCTGGGACTGGATGGGGGGACTGTAAATACGGGTACATTTAACCAGTTTAGAATTGGAAGATATGTTTTATACCTTGATTATGGTCATAATTGCATTATTGTATAAGAACCATAATTATCAAACTATCAAACTGTATACTTACAAATGTGAGTGTTTATATATATATATATATATATATATATATATATATATATATATACACACACACACACACACACATATATATGTACACACACACACACACACAATATCTTAAAAGCCAAAAATTTTTAATGAGATTTGGCAAAAACATCAAAAACATGACTAAAATACTGGTTCTAGAACAATGTATGGCTGAAGTCTACATTTTTGTCATTATCCACATATAAGAATGTTTTATTCTTGTTTTCTTTTCCTTAAGACAAACTCCTTAAAGTAGAAACTATTGAAACTCTCTTTCAGATCTTAAATAGTCTTAGAAGATTTAAAATATGGTTATAAATAATACAAAAATACTGGTTGTTCACATGTTTTATTAGCTTATCCAGAAAGTTATCTGTTTGGAGACATCAAAGATATGTGTTTAATAACTAGAGAATTATTTGTGTATTAACATTTTCCTAAAATCATCTACTTTTGAGGACTATATTAATTTAGCTATGTAATCTATGGGATATGATGAATAGCAGTCTTGTTACCTAATTTCAAATTTTATAATGTGTTTTTTAAAGTCTATAAAATCTTATTGTTTTGAATTTTATTATGTATGATCTAATTTTTGTTAAAAAACCTTTAACATAGATAATTGCTAAAACATATGAATATCTTTAACTGAAAAAGACATGACTTACTGTGTGTAGAATTATGATTCCAAGTTCCTCTTTTCTAGATTCTAGATATCACCAGTAAACATATTGTTTTTTAAAGTGTGACTTTGGTGAGTATAGATAATATATTTGAAGGACAGACATAGGGTTTGATGTAGAATATTTCATAAATTAGTACAAAATCATTTAATCTTAATAATAACAGTATTACAATGTAGATACCATTATAAATATGCCTCACTGCAAATTTGCTTATAAAACACCAATATAAAAAGGTAAAAAAGACAATAGTTTTCCTCTATGAAATACCTTATATTTGTTTTTCTCTTTGTTTATTTGTTTACAATTTTTACTCTTGAGTGTAGTGTCTATAAAAAAAAAGTTAAAACAATATTTTATGGAATCTAATTTTTGCATGTTAACAAGTAATGCATCCTGCTGTCATTTATTTTTTAAAAAATCAATAAAAAGTAAATTAATTTAAAAAACTATATATGAATAAATATTTAAAATAAGTTTTAGATAATGAATAGAACAAATAGAAGACACACATTGTAAGTTTTTTTTTTACTTATTAGAGAATTATATTCAAATGTACATTTGATGTTGTGTTTTGATCCATTCTGCTATTATGTGTCTATTTGGGAGTTAAGACCATTAACATTTAGAGTTAGCATTCATGTTTGTCTCCTGAAATTTTGAGCTTTTGCTATACTTCATATTTTTAATGGTTAATTTGAATTGTCAACCTGATTAAATGAAGAGATGCTGAAAATTAAAAGACTTCTAGGTGAGTCAGTGAGGGTGATTCACTGGGATGATTGGCATGTGGGATAGCAAACTGAAGTGAAGACCCTCCCTAAACATGGGGAGCACCATCCAATAGGTTTAAAGCTTGGAAAACATAAAAGTTGGAAGTACAAGAAACCAGAAGCAAATGTAAGCTTAATTCTTCTTGAACAGGTTCCTGATTGCTTCTGGGATCACCTGAGGTTATCAGACTCTCACTCCTTCACTCTTCCAAAACAAATTCAGGCAATGATTCTTGAGGGAGTTTCCAGAAGTCTTTTTGGTCTCGGACTGGGGTAGCATTATTGATTCTTCTTTTTCTGAGGCATCAACATCTTGGACTGATCATTGTGGAGTATCCAGCTTCTGGTTGTGTAGGTCAATCTAATAAATCCTCTTTTATAATTATTCTTCCTGTTGATTCTGTTACTCTAGAGAACCCTAATACAATACTGTCTTCGTTTTCATTCAGTAGCTTACTGTTCTACAGATCTTTATCTATTTGAAAAATTTGCAACTTATTTTATAGTTCCTTTGTGTGCACTTTGAGTATTCTTTATAGTGCTGTCTTGGTTGTCATAATTTCTTTTAGTTTACACTTGTAATGGAAAGTTTTTATTTCCCCCTCAAATTTGAAACTGAACTTTGCACAGTATAATAAACCCGGCTGGCAGTTGTTTTCTTTAAGAGCTTGGAATATCTCATTCCAGACCCCTTGATTTTAGGGTCTGAATTGAGAAATTGGATGTGAGCCTATTGATTTGCCTCTAAATGTGAACTGGTGTTCCTCCCTTGCAACTTTAAACATTCTTTTTTAGTTCTTTTCTGTGTTAGGAATTTTAATTATGATGTGTCTTGGAGAGCTTCTCATTTGATTAGGTATACTTGGGGTACTTTGTTTTCTGTATGTAAATGTCTATCTCTTTTCTAATATGGGGAATATTTTCTGTTGCTATCTCATTGAAAATGTTCTTAATGCCTTCAGTTTGTTTCTCCTTGTTATTTTCTATTCCAATGATTCTCATTTTTGGTTTCTTGATGTTGTACTAGAGTTCATCTATATTCTTATTACATTCTGTGATTTTTTCCCCTTATTGCATTCTGTCTACTCAAGTTCATATCCCCTGATTTTAAGGCCTGAAGTTCTGTCTTCAAGGGCTGAAGTTTTATTTTTTACAAATTCAATCTGTTAGTGATACTTCTATATGAATTTTTTGTATGATTGTTGTGTCTTTCTTTTCTGTGAGTTTTGATTGCTTTCTTTTTGGTGTTTGTATGTCTTTATTGAAATCCTTTTTCATCTCCTATATTTTCTGTCTTAATTCACTCCTTTTATCTTATTTTAGTTCATTGAACATTTTAACAATCAGATTTTTATAATCATTCTGTAAGATTTCTTCTACTTCAATAGTAATGCAATCCTTTGTTGAGGGATTGTGAATTTTGAGGGGGGGTTTGTTTGCCTGTTTTCTCATGTTTTCTGAGGTCTTGGACTTGCATGTGTCACCTTTTTTGTGTAATTATTTTATTTTTTCTGGGATTTCTGTTTTTGATATATGAGTAAAAGTCAATGGGTATGATCCAACATTCCTCTCTGATTGTTCCTCCTTATGTTTTGCTTGTTGCTTTGGGGTTTTTGTCTCTACAATTCTTTGAGTTGGGATAATGCTAAGGCTCAGGTGGGGCCAGTTTGTGGATGAGATAAGATTCACTGTATCTTGGTTGAGATATGAATGTTTCTCAGCACAGATGCTCACTCTTTATATCTTTGGCTCTGTATTTTTGGCCACTGTCCTTGTGTTCCTCACTTAGCTGTTAGCTGGGTGTAGTAGCTCTCAGTTTCTAATCTCCAGTCTCTTTCAGATATGGGGAATATCAGAGTGCCCCAATCTCTTTTCAGCATGCCTTTAAAGGAGGAGGAGAAAAAAATTACAGTAATTTTAGCCACAGATGTATAGCTTTAAGATAAACCTCTGGTGTCTATTTTAACATCTATAATACTAATTGCCAACTCTATAGAAATGTTGGTTGAACATTTACCAACAGTACTGATAATAAAAAATGGTGAACTAGATCAGGTGTTCAACAACAGGTGTCTATTATGTTGTCCACTGTATTAACAATCACAAAACTTGAATGAGTAAGAATTACATAATTTATATGATCTGTATTATTTAATGTTCTTACAGTTCAAGTAAGAAAAATAGGGTAGGAAGATAACAAAGTTTTAAGTATTTGAAAAAGTGATCAGAGGACAGGAAGGAGATAGGGAGTTGGTGTAGGCTATAAAGAAGTAGGAATAAATGTTAATTGAAAGTAATGAGAAAGAGAGAGGAGGAGGGAACAGAAGATTTTAGTTGTTCTTTGGGGAAAAATGAAGAAGGTGAGATAAGGGCGTGCAGGTATAAACAAATCAACAAATATAAGAACAATGTAACTTAAACTCTGCTATAATTATATCCCATCTAATTCTAATATATATATATATATATTTTTTTTTTTTTCAAACCTATCTGCAATGAGTTAATATACAACCACACATGCACACTCACAAACACACAAAATCATGCATAATTAAAAAAATGAATAACACAATATGATGAAATTATATTTGAAAAAACTGAAAAACATTAAAATTTAAAAAGAGTTAAAAGATGATAATATTGATAAAAAGAAGAAAGGAAAATAAAATAAAAGAATGAAATTAAAATATCTTAATAAGAGAGTTTGTTTCTTCTGTGGTGGTCAAAGCAGTTGTCAAGGATAGATACTCTCTCTTTATATTTGTTATTGGCTCTGTATTTTTGGCCATTGTTATTGTATTTCTCACCTAGATGTCAGTTGGTGAAGTAGCTCTCAGTTTTCAAACTCCCAATATTGGGTGGGATACAAAGGGGAATGCTGATGAATTGTGTAAACCTGTATCAGGGCTTTGCAGAGTTCTAGATTGGATTTCTAGTTGTTGGGATTTGGTCTTTGGTGGGTTTTGGAACTTTGTTGGTGGATATTTGAAATTTGGTCCATTCCCTCTATTGATGTGGAGCTTTCTATCTCTGCTGGGTTTCTGGATTTGGGGGGCTTCCAGAGAAATCCACTTTTAGGGCATAGGGAATAAACCTCCTACACAGGTTTTACCTTCACGCTACGGATGTGACTCATCATGTATTCACCCTGGAGTGCAAATGTGCTTGTGTGGCTGCAGTGAATGTCTTTGCAATAACTCTTATGGGATGACAGTTATGATGGGATTCTTCTCCATTGGGATCCAAAGGATGAATAGTCTAGGTAAATTGTTCTTTGTTCCTATTTTAGTCTTTCTTCTACAGGAACCCTCTGGAAAATTTTTCACTGGCTGCTGAAATTTTTTTTTTTTTTTAAGAATTTGCGCTTACCTGTCTCTTCACAGCTACACCAGCTGAGTGGTGACAGATTTCTTCAAGATTTCAGCGACTGAGAACATTTTCCTCAGCTGCCAGTGTGTTTGATCCTGGCAGAGGGTTGAGAGGGCTGCCCACAGAGGGCTTTCTGCCTAGTGCTCAAGGAGGGATTGCTGCTCCCATGGAATGCTTTCACCCCAGCAGACCACTTTGGATTTGTTTTCACTGAGACACTTTCGCTACCAATTCTGTGTCTATTAAAATCAGCCCTCCTCTATGAAGCACAGGTTCCTGTAAGTCAATTTTTCTTTATTTTTAATTTCTTTGTCCACAGGCCACGCTCTCTTTTGTCAGCCTTCCAGGCTCAGCTCTCCTGGCAACCCACAGCTGGCACATCTCCACAGTGTCATTTCTTATGCTCAAGTTACTGACTCTCTGAGCACTGTGAATTGTGCAGTTCACTATTATATCTCAGCAAGATTCCTTTGTGACTTACCTCACTGAAGAGCCTTCTTCCTGTATTACAAGTCTGGACTGTACTTCCTTTTTTTACTTGGCCATCTTGTCCTGGAGACTGAGGCACTTCCAGAATATATCTTAAAGCTAAGAAACTTACCATCAATTTAAAGATAAGAAAAGTAAGTCACAATGAGTAATTTAAGCATCTCAAGCTACAAAAGGAAGATAAGGTGAAATCAGATTCCAAATCAGGTAAGTACAAATTCATTACTTATATTTATTAAACTAAATTAAAATGGCTCTAATTTAGCCTGAATAGAAAATTAATGGGAAACTCATTGATAGAGTAACAAAATATTATATTGTGGCTAATCATGAATAATGTGCTGAAAGGTAATAAATATCTAGTCCTATTTTATTAGGATTCTCCAGAGACACAAAAATAATCATATATGTAGATACATGTATTATAGGTGATTTATTATGGAATTGGTTCACACAATTTCATGGATCAGGAATCCCTCAGCAGGTAATATGCAGGCTGGAGACCCTGAGACATCAGTAATATGGCTTGATCCAAATCCAAATGAAACCAGAGTTTTGAGATAAAACTCAATTCACTGCTTCTGTTCTCCAGTGGGCTCTGCACAAGCTGCAGGCCTCTGCAGCAGAGAAGTGTTGCAACTCTTAATGGTAGACCACACGCTCCAGTGTTGAAGCAGACTCCAGAAGCTCACCATCATTTCTTCTTCTTGCAGTTATTTTGTCTTGTGAATTCAAAGAATGAAATTCACAGATCAGTGTGAGTGAATGTCAGAGTAGAAGTTATTGAAGAATAGGAACAAGAATAGAACTCTTGCATTGCTATAGGGGATCCAATAGCAGATTTTCTTCATCCAATTGTGTTAGTCTAGTGATTTATGTAGCACTTGGTTCACTGTTATTGGTCCAAATTTATGATAATTTGGGTTTAAAAATGTACTAATGATATTTGTCAATTCTTGAATTCCAACATTCATTCAAGTCTGCCCCAATTCCATTTTCTGGTGGCAGGACAGAAGAGTGAACTTTGGGTCATAGGATAGGGCTGTATTGATGTATGAAGAAGGTTCTGCATCAGGCATCTGAATAGTGTCCAGGCCTATCCACTGAAGGGTGACAGGCTGGTATACCTTGGCTGGCCATCTTTGCCCCTCTCAGGCCTGCTGCACCTATATGGCAGTCTTCACCTGTCTTGGGCTGTGCTTGCTGAATATGCCATGTCCAAACCAGCCAGGCTTCCACTCCCCTGTTTTACTCCTCCACTGCCACTATAGCAGGTATCAGTAGGCAAGCTGCATGGCTTGGTAGTTCTGGAGCAGCATCACAAAGACCTTAGTTCAAAGAAGCTGATGTTCTAACTCTTTATTCAAGGCTGAAGATTGGAGTGTCAAGGTAAGGGGTCACTGGTACAAGAGTTGCAATCCAAAGTTTGGAGTTCTAATATCCAAAGTAGGTGAAGAGCATGCCCAACTTTGGAAGAAGAGAGAAATTACCTTCTATATTTGTTCTCTCTGGGCCTATGGTCAATTGAATGGTCCCTGACACAATGAAGATGATTCTTCCTCACCTAGTCCACTCACTCACATGCCAATCCTCCATGACAAGCACCCACTTACATACCCAAATAATGCTATTTCAGGTTTCTAGATCACCCTCAATCTGCTGAAATTGACACCTAAAATTAACCATCACATCCATCACACATGTTGTCTAGCCTTCATCAGTAATCTGCTCAAGATATATTTCATTATACATACATTATCATCCTGAGGAGGTTGATGCTTCTTTCCACAATGTCCATAAACACTATAGAAGTAAACATGTACTCCAAAATCCTTTTCTACAATAATGTCACAAAAAGCACATTTTATTGAAAATAACTGGTATCAGTTCTAAAAATTGTTGCAGTTAGATGAAAACAAGAATCATCTGGGAAAGACTGTAAGAATTCTTACCTAAAAATCTTTTGTAAGGAAAAAAATAGGGACTTTATCAAGCTCTTTGCATAAGACTCCAACCAGTGGGAGATTATGTTGACGAATTTGATGTGTTAAAATAGTTTATACATTTATAATCATTTATACATTTACAGTATTTGAAGTTGTCCTCTTTATCAGGTAGAAATGTAGCTTAAGCATGCATAAAAGCAAACTATTTTATAAGCCAGAAGTTGCCAGGGCAAAACAGAATCACAAAGGTGAAGAAATTAGTACTTTGTGTGTACATGTAAATATTTTTTTTAACCATCTGCTTTATATATGTACTTACATATTTATATATGAATTTTGCTATTTTTTTCTCTCTGTCCACACTGGTAAGAAAAAAAAAAATTGGGGGCTACTGGTTATTTGCTTTCTGCTTTGTTGTTGTTGTTTTTGTTATTGTTGCTGCTGTTGTTTTTGTCCTAATTGGAGGTAGCAATGTGATTCAGAACTGTGTATGGTTATATTTTTCTATTCAGAAATTATTTTGTGTTTGGTATGTACTGCATTTGTGTTCTTAGAATGCAACAATGTTTTCCTCTAGTAAATATTCTTAAA
This sequence comes from Marmota marmota marmota, assembly GCF_001458135.2. Lineage (NCBI taxonomy): Eukaryota > Metazoa > Chordata > Mammalia > Rodentia > Sciuridae > Marmota > Marmota marmota. The sequence goes on along the minus strand of NW_025999968.1, from coordinate 30,614,915 downwards.
GAATATACACCATGAAAAAACTATTTTTATTCCCTTTTTAAATGCTTTTCCCCTTGTTTAATTATGTGTGTGTATGTGTATGTGCTTGTATATATGAGTGTTCATTTGTGTGTGATTATTTTGTTCTAATTATTTATTTATTTTATTAGAGGGTTCTACAATCTATCTATTCTATGGTATTGCATTTGCATAAATATCTTGTTTATGAACTTAGTTCTCCTAGAGCCAGGTAACAAATTTTAAATACACACAATTTACAGGAGGTATTTAAATACTTTTGAAATATGCAATGTTATGGTTTGAATGTGAGATGCCCGGCAGAAGCACATGTGTGATACAGTGCACGAAGGTTCAGAGAATAAATGATTTTGTTGTGGGAGACTTAACCCAATCAGTGAATTAATCCCCTTTTGGGATTAACTGAATGGTATCTGAAGACAGAGTGAGGCTGGAAGAGATTGGTCACTGGGGGTATTACTTTGGGGTATATATTTTGTATCTGGTGATTGGAGTCTCTCTCTGCTTTCTGATTATAATATGAGCTGTTTCCCCCTGCCACACTCTTCTGCCATGATGTTCTTCCTCATCTTGAGCCCTGAGGAATTTAGCTTGCCTTCTATAGACTGGGAACTGAAAACATTATTCCCCAGATCAACTTTTCCACCTCTACAATTGTTCTAATACAGTCTCAAAAAAGCTGACTAAAACATGCACTACAAATCATCCATAAACAGCATTTCATAAAAAGTTTTCCTAATTAAGTTTCCTATTTTAATTAAGTTTTTTTTTCTAAGACACCTTTTGAGAATATTAGAAATATCTGAAATATATTTGTACTTAAATAATCCTGACAGTATTATGAAACATTCTTTCATTTTTACAAATAGCACTGAATCTAATAAAAGTTACTCATTTGTGATAGTAAAGCATAATTGTCTAATTACATAGGATGAAATCCTTCTTTGAACTTGCTGATATTTTTCTTCATGACATATTATTTTGATATATATATTTGCAGAGAAAGCAAAGAGGAAAGGATAGAAGTGGAACATTACATTTCCCCTGTGAGAGATGGAATTATAAAATTATGCCTTATCACTGACATCATATAAATATAATACATAAAATAAAATCTTGCAGAGTTTCTTCACTTTGAGATAATATGGGCTCTATGGATATATAGGATTACAACTTCTGCTGCTGTTCAACTAAACAGGAACAATAGAAAAACATTTATCAGGTAAATAAATTAAAAATCAGTGGACTTTGTGTTAATCCCAATCTTGGATAGGCCTGAATTAGTCAGGTACTAATAGAGACAAATTCAGAACTGTGCTGTTGGCCTTGAAAAACAAATTCTCAAGTTGTGGAAAGGGTCATATGGTAAGGCAATGTCAAGTTACTAGGATCCCATTTCTATGATCTGAAGGAATGAAATTCCGCTAACAACCCCTGTTTGTGGAAGGGAACTCCATCCTCAGTAGAGACTATAACCTGGTTAATACATTTATTTCATCCTGGGAATACTTTGAGTATAGGAACAAATTATCCCAAACCCAGAAGATTGATCCCAGAAAACTGTGAAATAATAAATGACTGTTTTGAGGTTTTTGGTAAGTTGGTGCATTGAAAATAGTAATCTAATAAACATTTTAGCAAATATACTTTAGTTATATGCTGGTGTCTTAAAATACATCTCTCATTTCAGCCTTTCAAAGAAACTCCAGTTATATTATGTAAGCATATACAAAATTCATTAGTTTCTTTTAATATTTTCCTTTGGTTGAAATAGTCTAATTTAGAAGGCCATCTTATTTCCTCAAAAAATGGACACTTCTAGTTTTATCTATTAGTGAAACAAATATGTTTCTATTGCCTAGGATAAAACTTCATAAAGTTTTTCAACATTAACCTAATCTTATATTCAATTCACAAGCATTTATTAAAATCATATTTTGCAAACATGTGGCACCTAGTATTATTCAAAGGAAATATTAAACTATTTTAATTTTTATAAAATATTTTGCACTGTCATTACATTTTGATGCTCAGGAGAAAAATTCTTATTCCCAATTTACAGATAAAGAAAATTGAAACAGAAGAATTAGATAATATTTTTAAAATAAAGTTGTAGTAATTAGCAGGATTAAGGACAGAAATTAAATTTTCTAGCTCCAGGCTCAGTGTTTGGTCTATTACACCATGTTCTATATCAAGAAGGAGATACATAGAAAGTTTTAAAAAGAACAGGGAGTGAAGGAACATAGATTCAAACTTCAACTGAATGATCAATTACCTCTATTAAGCTGAGCTATTTATCTAACTTCTCTGTGCCCCAATGTTTTCTTTGGCTGAAAGTGATTTATAATAATGATTGATTTATAGATTTGTTATGAGAATGAAAATAATCATATATGTACAATATTTATAAATGTATATGCATACTTATACACATGTAATTCAGTTATTCTTATATATTTTAATTATATATGTATAAATATGTAGATTTTTATTTATAATTTTACAAATATTATATTTTAATATATGATCTATAAAATATTATAGATTAAAATTAAATGTTTTAATTAAAATCCATTCTATACAAAAATAAATAATGTAATAAATGTAAAATTTTAAAATGCCATTTATCACACAGTATCAAATGATTTGATAATTAGTTCTTATTATAATTTCAATGCCTCCAGAATTCTTTCTTATATCTTCAAAGATTCCCCAGAGTATTTGAGACTTGTTGAAATCACATTTGCAAAGGTGTACTTTATGATAAAAATTTGTTACTATTTTAATCCAAACAGTACTGGTAAAGACTCAGGTTGATTTCACATAACACTTGCTTTAGGATTGAATGTCATGAATGAGTTGTTACACTGGTAGAATAATGTACTTCTATTTATGAGTCACTGTTCTCAGCTTTACTGTAAACCGAATTCACTGTCTACACAGTAAACGAATGATTCTGTCATTTTTCCTGGCTAACTGGATGGACTTTGGAAAACCAAATTCATTTTTAATACCCTGCATTAAAAAACATTCATTTCCACAATCAAAACTGAATTTATCCATACTCATCATTATCTACTTCAAAGTGTAAATAAAGATTATTTTGGTTGGAAGTATTAGAATCCCACTTCAAATAACCTCTTATATCGTGTCAAATATTTGTAAAAGGATACAACTTAAGAATTAGAAGGAAATTCAACTAGGACTTGAAGATTGCCAGTTACCTAGTTACCAGGCATCCTCTTCTGTTTCCCTCCAGTTTACTTATTTGCACACTTACCAACGTATCATTCCCTGTACATTGGTGTTTTTCATTGTTATTCTTGATGTCATTTATGCACACATGATTATGATAGATTATGATTTGTCTTCGGCTTAAGTTGCTTGAGTTTAAAGTAACTTGATTCCAATGACAGATATGCATTAACAATGATCACTTCTATATTTATTGTTTTTGAGAGTACTGGCACTGAGAGGACAATTAAAAGAGTTGACTTAAACATTATCACTATATTTTCCCACTAGCCAAAATAGTTAATTTTTTTTTAATTTTTGTCACTGTTATAGGTTGGTATCAATTTGTGATTTTTTTTTTAAAGAGAGAGTGAGAGAGATAGAGGTAGAGAGAGAGAGAATTTTTTAATATTTATTTTTTAGTATTTGGCGGACACAACATCTTTGTTTGTATGTGGCCGCACGCATGCCAGGCGAGCGCGCTACCGCTTGAGCCACATCCCAGCCCCTCAATTTGTGATTTTTGCAATGAAAAATAACTTCTCAATTTTATCTACATTGCTAAAATTGTATTCCTTTTGTATTCATGTCCACAAACTCAGTATCTTCAAAGTTGATTTCTCCTTTAGTTTTCAGGACTATCACTCAGAGCAATTAGGTTAATCTTCCACCGGTACAACTTGCATTTATATTTTATAGATTATTTATGAGACTGAAAATAATCACATATATAATATGTATAAATTATATATATATACTTATACACATATAATGTGTATATATATTTGAATATATCCATGCATTATATATATATTTGAAAACATAATTTTTACAGTTTCATAAGTAGTCTTCTATAAACTTCTCTTTATTTCATTGCCAATTTAATATAGCTTCCTAATTTTTTATTTCTTATCTTATAAATGCTATTAAGTCACTAGTAAAGACATTTTCTTATGAAAATTTTCGTTTTACTGAATGTTCCTTTTTATACCATCCTTATAATGTGCCTTTATCACCTTTGATTTGTAGTTCAAAAGCATTTTATTTTATAAATATAAATATTTATGATTCAATTTATTTTAGGGAAGTATTTTAGGGTATTTATAGAATAATGGGAATAACCTAAGTGTTAGGTACATACAAAGTCATTTTAAAATATTTTCTACATGTTAATAAATTTTAAAAAGCCATAAAGGAACTGATAACTTTAGTCTTTATTTCTTCTCTCTATATCTTATCTTCTGTAAGTGAAAAAAATAGGACTCAAATCCCCACAAAAAGCAAAAATATGAATATCAATATATGATCACTATGCATATTCCAAAATACATTTTTATCAGTTTATTGCCCATTTTGTTAAATTGTCAATTTTAATTCGTGGGTCATTGAGCATTCTGTCAGTTACCTGGTGGAAAGAATAAGCCTATATTATGTGAACTGTTTGAAAGTAACAAACAGCAATTACTGATGGGTTCTTAGACTATGCATATTTAGTACCTCACTAATATCATTTAGTTTAATCAAATTTAATGTTCAAATGTACACTTATTCCAAAATATTATTTTATGTTCCTTTCCAAAGAAAAAATGAATCCATTATTTTTAGTTTACCAATATTTCATCAAATAGCTTACATATATTTTAAGACATTAAAAAATTTTTATATTAAAAAAGTGACTTTTCCACTATTTTTCTAATAAATGCTTATTTAAATTTGGGGGGGTGTTTCTTTAATAGTACATTAGAATTTAATTCAAACTTGTCTGTCATTGTCAATGTATATATTTATATATATTGTAGTTTGTATGCTGTTGTCTCTTTTGAAAATTATTTGCTTTATATCCTTTTTATTAGTTCATTATAGTTGTATATAATAGTGCAGTTTGTACTAACTTGCAGTCCCACCAACAGAAAATAAGTGTACTTTTATCTCCACAACCTTGCCAACAATTATCATTATTTGTGTTATTGATGACTATCATTGTGTATGTGGTGAGATGAAATCATATAAATTTAATTTCATCTCCCTAATTACTAAGGGTGTTGAACATGTTTTCATGTATTTGTGTTTCTTCTTTTGATAAATGTCAATTTAGATCTTTGTCTCATTCTAGTGGGTTATTAGTTTCTTCATTCTGTGTGCTGTCTCTTTATACTCTTTAATGTTTACATTACTATGTGGAAGGTTTTATTTAATGCCATTCCACTTTATGATGCTTGGTTTTATTTCTTGAGCTTCAGGCATCTTATTGAGTAAGTAGGTACCTATGCCTATATGTTGGAGTGTTGACCCTGTTTTCTTCCAGCCATTTCACTGTTTTACTACTTTTTCAAGGAAAAAAAAAATTGCACCTCTCTCTCTCTCTCTCTCTCTCTCTCTCTCTCTCTCTCTCTC
>NW_025999968.1:30587612-30609105 GCF_001458135.2 Marmota marmota marmota | reverse complement strand
CCTCTCTCTCTCTCTCTCTCTCTCTCTCTCTCTCTCTCTCTCTCTGACACTTATTTATATTTTAGTTGTATTTTCTTTGATACAAACGACAACAAACACACTTTAAATTCCAGATGTTATTGATATGTTTTTTATGTGTTTAAACTTCCGTTTATATAAAACCTCAATGAAAGTGGAATTATTGTTATTTTGTTGCAAGATATTATAAAACAGATATTTTTAACTAGAGTAATCTAATGTAAGTAGTCTATTCTAACCAATATTTTCTATAACTCATGTGATAGGTAGGGGAAAATATTTGGGCTGGGCTCCGTGACACATGTCTGAAATCCCAGCAGCTCACGAGGCAGAGATAGGAAGATCTGGAGTTCAAAGTCAACCTCAGCAATGGAGAGACTCTAAGCAAATCAATGAGATCCTGTCTCTAAATAAAATACAAAATAGGCGTGTACAACCAGATAAACGAAAAGTTGTGCTGCAATTATGTATAATGAATCAAAATGCATTCTGCTGTCATATATATCTTTTTTTTTAATATTCATTTTTTAGTCTTCGGCAGACACAACATCTTTGTTTGTATGTGGTGCTGAGGATCGAACCCGGGCTGCAAGCATTCCAGGTGATTGCGCTACTGCCTGAGCCACATCCCCAGCCCCATATATATCTTATTAAAATAAATAGATTAATTTAAAATAACACAAAATAGAGATGAGGATGTGGCTTAGTGGTTGAGTTCCCTTGACTTCAATCCCCAGTACAAAAAACAAAACAAAACAAAACAAAAAAATATTTAAGTCCTAAAAAATGGCAATGATATGTTGATTTCTTTTCATTTTGCTCTCTGGCAGCCAGTAAATTTAGTGTTTCTCAGAATTATTATTTAATAATTCAAAAACAATTACATCTGAAAGTATTACCAACTGATTTGAAATAGATTTTTTTTTTAAATCTAAGACTAAAATGTAATTCTAAACCAATGATGTTGCCACATTTTCTTCTCATATAATGTAATAATCTTCTTAATATTTAACTTTATTTAATTTGGGTGATTTACTAAGTAGCTTTTTAAACAAAGTATTCAGAAAATTATCATAATATTACTTATATTTTGTAGGATTTTAAAGGTGGTAATTGGAATTGTTTTCTCCTCCAGGAGAAGTGGAATTTCTCCTAAGAAAGAAAATCCCTAATAGCATTTCTATTGCTCTCAATATGGGATGCAGAATGTGTATGCACTTGTACACTGACATGCATAACACATATACATTTATACATGTTCTACATAACTTCTTTATTACGGATCTTTCTTTTCCATCAGTAATATTATGCAAATATTACAATGAGAGTTAAAGAGAAAAGGGAAGATGGTAGCAGTGACCCACATCAATCCCTGAAAAATATAATATTCCTATTAACTATTAAAAGAACGCTTTCTAAAGATTGTTGGTGTGGAAAAAAACCCAGCAGATTCTATTACAGTAGTTGCAATAGTAAAAAAAAGAGTTACTGCTTTGAGGCTCTGATGAGTCCTTCGAGGTACATCTGAAAAACAACACCAGATGGCTCTAGAGGAGATCATTCTAATGATACCGATATAGTCAACCCTTCATTGTTCATCAACATGGCAATGCCCATCTGCATTCTATAAACTCTATGACCTGGAATTGCCCCATAGCCTCATTTTTATTGCTAGGAATCAATTTTGTTTTGCCAAGATGAGTCCAGGAAAGGGACAATTCATGTGTGAAACAAGCAAAAACTTTAGTCATCTACACTCTATTTCTGTTGTCCTAGTAATTTTCTGTAAATCTATGTATAATTCTGAGAATAATGCTTCTGATTAACCAATAATACTTCATCTAAACTTTACAAATTTTATTTAGCCATTGTTTATTAATTATCTTTTTCAAACATACTTAATAATATTTCATCATAGTTTTTTGATTTGATGAGGTGAGATGATAAATTTCATTCCATATCATAACTTAGCTCAAATAACATTCTTATTTGCCAAAATTACAGAGTAGGTACCATGTACAGATAGATGTGCTCTTTTGCTTATACTGTCAATACAACTTGACTCATTATATCTTATTAAACAAAAATATGAACTTATTCTAAATATTGAGATAGATTTAGTCCTCCATGTCTGCAAATTCAGCAGCTATGAACTCAAACAACCATGGACTGAACATATTTTTTAAAAAATTACTGTACTGTACATGTGCAATTTTTTTTGCCATTATTGTCAAAATAATGTATTATAATACCAATTTACATATCATTAAAATTATATTAGAATTTTAAGCAATGAAGACATGGTTTGAATCATAAGAGGATGTGTTTATATGTGCAAATATTATATAATTTTATATAAGTGACATAGACTAGTGGATTTTAGCTTATTTTAGGGTTCTTGAAACAATCCCCCACAGATAACACGAAACAATATTATTAATACTCAAGTGCAGTGTGAATGAATTATGTTAGTTCACTAAAACCCTTTCCTTATCCTGTGTGCCACACTGAGAGTGGTCAGTTGAGTAGCACAGAAGAGGTATTTGACTTGTTTACTCAATGATGTATCATAGAATGACTTTATGAAAGTGTATATTCTAATTAGCAATATCCATACCTAATTACTTAAAATGGTTTCAATATCAGCACATGCAGAAACTACAATATAAATCATATGTTCTGAAATTATTTTTGTTTTATATGCTTCTGAATATCTATCACTTATTTAGTTGACTTTTAAAAAGGATATAAAATATATTATTTTTAATTCCTAGAAGTTGTAGAGGACAAAAAGTTTAGAAAAATTAAGTTCATCTTTTGTTTTACAGTCATTTCAGATGCCCTGTTCTCCTTAATCCAACTTTTTGTTCCAGGCAAACTGAAAATTCAATATTGTCTAAAAACATATGTCTTTTTAATTTTTTTTATTTTTTACATACATGACAGTAGTGGAATGCATTACACTCATGATCTTTTTTTTACAATAGGAGATCTCTCATTATATTGACTTCTATTATTATTTTACCTTATTTATAGGTTATTAATTTCTACTTTGAACTACAGTTATTCATATATCTTGTTATTTTCCTTACAAATAAAAACACTTTAACCCTAAAATTTCTTAAATATTTTATAAATTAAATTTATTTTTAAACTAATACAGATAAAAATATTAATTGCACATATTAATCATATTAATAAGGTACTGTGTGATGCTTCAATACATATATCCATTGTGTAATATTTGTATCCAGTTAATCACATTTATCTTCTCACATATTTATCATTTTTAAGAAAAAGCATTGAAAATGCTTTCTTCTAGATTTTTTTGAAATATACTATTAAAAGTATTATATGTAGTCATCAACTGTGCAATAGCGTACCAAAACTACTTACTTCTCATTGCAACTATTACCCACTGTCCTCATTTCTCTGACCCTCTAATCTCCCTCACCTCTGGTAACCATTCATCTACCCTTAACAGAGATGAGATTGACTTTTAGTATTCCACACAGAAGTAGAATCAGGAGGTATTTGTCTTTCTGTGCCTAGAATACTTAACATAATAATCTCCAGTACCATTTGTGTTGCCACAAAAGGCAGCATTTCATTCTTTTTTATAGTTTTTTCATCCTTTTTATCAGTGAATAATATTCCATTGGATATATGCATGACATTTTCTTTATCCATTCATTAGTTGTTGGATGTTTAGGTTGTAACCATATCTTGGCTATCATGATTACTGTTGGAACCTGAAAGTATAGGAATCACTTTCATATGCAGATTTCATTTTCTTAACATATATACACAATAGTGGCATTACTGAATGATAAAGTACTTCTATTAAAAAAGTTTAGGAGCTTCCATAATGTTTTCCATATACCTGTACTAACTTACAGTCCAACAAACAATCTGCAAAGATTTCCTCTGCTTCATATCTTAGCCAGCACTTATTCTTTGCCTTTTTGATAAAAGTCATTCTTACTTGGGTGAGGTGATATCCCATTGCATTTCCATTTCCCTAGTGATTACTAATATTAAGTCATTTGTAATGCAGCTGTTTGTTTTTTGTTTGCCTTTTTTGAGAAATGACTCTTTAGTACTATTGCGCATTTTAAAAGTAGTTTATTTGGGTTTTTGCTATTTAGTTTTTGGAGTTATTTACATTTTTTGCATATCAATCTTTTTTTATAACTTTAATTAATTAATTTATTTTTATGTGGCACTGAGGATTGAACCCAATTTGTCCCATGTGCTAGGCAAGTGCTCTTACTGCGTGTACATTAACATTTTGTTCTCTTCTCTCTGTTAATTATTTCCTTTGAGGTACAGAAGATTTTTAGTTTGATGCAAAATTTATTTGTCTATTTTTACTTTTGTTTTCTGGGCTTTTAGGATCTTCAAAATATCTTTCCCATTCCTATATTCTAAAGGTTTTCTCCTATGATTTCTATTTGGAATTTCATAGTTTAAGGTTTTCAGTGGAAGTGTTTAATCCATATCAAGGTGATTTTTGTAATTAGTGAAAGACAGGAGACTACTTGTATTTTTCTGTAGGTGGATATTCAATTTTCCCAGCACCATTTGTTTAAAAAGTTCTTTCTCCAGGGCATGTCCTTAATACCTTCATGAAATTTTACTTGCTATGGATTTGTAGGCTTATTTCTAGACTCTATGTTCTATGCCAATGGTCTAGGTGTCTCTTTATGCCAATAACATGCTCTTTTGATTACTATAATGGGTATATTTGAAGTCATATAGTGCAATACATCCTGCTCTGTTCGTTTTTAATAAGATAGATTTGTGTGTGTGTGTGTGTGTGAGAGAGAGAGAGAGAGAGAGTGAGAGAGAGAGACAGAGAGAGAGAGAGAGAGAGAGAGAGAGAGAGAGAGATATTCCATATAAATTTTAGGATTTATTTTAGTTTTTTGAATAATGTCATTGGTATTTTGATGATGATTAACTAAATCTATAGACTGCTTTGTATAATGTGAGCATTTGAATAATATGGATTATTCAATCCTTGAACATTGTATGTTTTTCCACTTTTTTGTATCCTCTTCAATTTTTTTCACCACTGTTTTATAATTTTCATTATAGAGATTGTTCATTTTTTGGTTAAATTTCTTTCTAAATATTTTATTTTTGTAGCTATTATAAACAGGAATAGAATTTTGATTTATGTTTTACATCATTTACCATTAACATAAAGCTTTGGTACTGATTTTTAATGTTTATTTTATATCCTTCAATTGTGGCTACTCCATTTATGAATTCTATTAATCTTTTAGTTGAAGTCTTTGGGGGTTATTATATATAAGATAATGTCATTTACAAATAATGACAATTTTACCTAACTAAATGTATTTACTAATTATGTGTTTCTTTCTTTCTTTTTTTTCTGATTGATTTTTTCCCTGCATGATTTCCTGGTTGATTGGGGTAAAGCTTCCAGTACTATGTTGAAGAAAAGTAGAGCAAATGAGAATCCGTATCTTGTTCCAGATCTTAAAGAGAAAGCTTTAAGTTTTTCCTTATTACAAAGAATCTTCATTATGTTGGGTTAATTCTTTCTATATCTACATCTTTCTGCACTTCCATAATGAAGGATGTTGAATTTTATCAAATGTATTTTCTGAATCTGTTCAGATGATCATATACTGTATCCTTCAATCTGTTGGCACAGTGTATCATGTTTACTGATTTGCGTATGTTGAATCATCCTTGAGTCTCTGAGACTTGCACTTATTTAATCATAGTTAAGAAATTTGTAATATGCTACTGCATTTGGTTTGCTAACTTTTTAGTGAGAATTTTTGTATTTATATTCATCGAAGATATTGGTCTGCATTTTATTTTTTTGTTGTGTCCTTATCTGATTTTCATATCAATTTAATTCTGGCCTCAAAAAATGATTTGGAAGAATTCTTACCTTTAAGAAATAATTTAAGGATAATTTGTATTATTTCTTTCTTAAATCCTTGGTCAAATTCAGTTGAGAATCCATTGGTCCTGGAGACTTCTTTAATGAGAGACTACATTATCAACTTAATCTTAATTGTTGTTACACTCCTGTTTAGGTTTTCAATTTTTTTGTGACTCATTTTCTGTAAGGTAGGTATATCTAGGATTTTTTCCCCTAGATTATCAAATTTCTTGGTGTGAATCTGTTCATTATAATCATATCTGGAGCAAACTATACTTATGCTTATTTATTTATGCCAAAATGAAAGCCAATATTATATGTAATTGTAATGCACTAAGAAAAAATTGCAAAAAAGAAGTCCATTTAATAGTCTATTATATCTTGTGTAAAAAATGATAATTATTTGAATGTGATAGAAATTATGAAGTTGCTGAGAAGTAGTTGGAATATGTATGCTTTAGCACAGGTCAATTGATTATCTCAATAGATATAAAGTATTTTACAGAAACATTACTTATTTATAAATACATCCAACATACTAAATGGAATATTCTTTACTTTAATAAAGAGAATCTGAAAAATCAAAGGCTAATATATATCTTAATTGTAAAAACTAATTATTGTGGAAAGTTATTTTCTAAACTTGCTGCCAGGGTGCGATAGAAATAAGAACACACAATCTCTTCAACATTTTTGATCTGAAAAATTAGTGCAATAAAGTTGTCATTCACTAAGATCAGAGAGACAATGAGTTATTTTTTATTCATCTATGTTAAATTGAAATATAGTAAACATACCATAAATAAATCATCTTTAAAGTGTATATTTCAGTGGATTTTAAACAATTTTCAAAATATTGTATTTACAACATTTTTATCAGCTTAATAAAGAGACCTATTAGCTTATGTTCCCCTTCTTTTATATGTTTCTCTGGATTTGTAGGATATTTTGTATTAACAGAATTATATAATGTGCGTATTTTCTCTTTGGCTTCGTTTACTTAGCAAAAACATGTCCAATGCTAAATATTCCACTATGTGGACATGTCCATTTGTTTATTCTATTTATCAATCAATATACATTATTTTGAATTCTTGTTTTATTAATTATACTACTATGAATATGAATATACAAGTTTGTTTGTGGTCTTTTGTTTTCAATTCTTTTGGGTATATATTTAAGAGTAGAGTGGGTAAACCATTTGGAAACTATATGTTTATCCTTTTAAGGAACTGCCCAAATATTTTACAAAGCTACTGCTTAATTTTACATGACTACCAGCAATGTTTGCAGGTTTTGATTCCTACATGTAACTTTTAGTTGTTATTTTCCATCTTTTTGGCTACAGTATTCCTAATAGGTATGAACTAATAGCTTGTATGGTTTTAATTTAAATCTTTCTAATGACTAAATATAATGAATTTTTTTGTGTGCACTCATTTGCTAATTTTTAAGAATAACCTAATTTTCTGTCTTTTGTTTGTTTGCTTGGTTTTTTTTTTTTTACTTATTCTTGTGGAATTATTCACAGGTTTGTTATGTATTTTAGATACCAGGTCTTTATCAGATACATGATTGTCAACATTTTATTCCAACTTGAAGCTATAATTTCTTGTCCTTTTAAACATATTTTAAATTTTTTTATTAAGTACGATTTATTCTGTTATTTTCTTTTTACTTTTTGTTTAATTTTATTAGAATATAATTGTCATAATCCACAAAATTAACTTTATAGATCAACTAGTATAGGTAGAACTGCCTTTTGAAAAACAAAATTGTTTTATAAGTACATTTAAGTAATCTTAATATTTATTATGAAAGTCAAGAAAAATATACAGAACTGAACCCTTCATCTTTTCAAAATTCATAGGTTTTAGAGAAGGAAGTGAAAAATAAATAAAGAAAGAAGATCAAGAAGTGTCCTCAGGACTCAACTTATTAAACCAAGAAAGAGTATTGCCCTGGAGGTCCATTGTTGAAATGTTTTTTAAAAAAATGTGGTATTACCTGTGTCAAAATTTTGTCAAGACAGTGGAGAAATTTTAACTAGTAATCTTACTTGTCCAAGTGTTAATGGCCTCCAGATTATTATTGTTATATTAAGGAGAGTGTATTAAAATGTTGTAGAGTTAGATTCATTACTTTATATCATCACATAATATATTCTGTATTATGTTGTCATAGACTCTCTTTGCTATTTGTTTTTACATTTAAATTTTCAAATCATAAGTTTTGTTTTTACATGAGGTGTGTGCCAGAAGAAAAAGCATTTTTCAAGCTTGATGAGTAACTTTTCCATTAGACACTTTTTAGAAGGTTCAAAATTGGTAACTTGCTTTCTATCATTTTTGATGTGATTAGCAATAGTGACAAAAATACAAAGCTACAAGTGTCACTTGTCAAATTTCTTTTAAACTGGCTCTCATAGACTCAATTTTCATCAGGCACAAAATCTATGAATTATACCTAGAAATAAATAAGCTTTATATTAAAATATTATTGCAAAATATTATTTTGCAGGGAGAAGGATTGCTTTAGTCAAGTAAATTTATAAAAACAAAACAAAACAATAAAACTGAACAAATCTGGTTGGTATTCTTGGGTCATATTCCTGTCTGTGGCACTGATCTATGTTTCTCTGCAATGCTTCTCACTATGGAAGTTAGGCACTCGACAGAAATATTGGACTGTAAAAATAATAAATGGGCAATGAAACTCCTTCCCTATCCTTAGTATATAGTGCCTGTGTCAAGTCAAACACTGAAGGGATCAAGTTCCACTAAGCTTGTGAGTAAAGTTAAAAGTTGGTTAAATCTGATAAAATTTTATTTTTACATCCTTCCTCAACAATTCCTGAGGTTGGGAAGCAAAACTAAGGGAACAATCATGGACTAATTCTGTTACATATTATTTTAAGAATTTTCTTTAGGGAAAAAGTGTTGTTTATGCTGTTTATAACAAGAGGTAAAATAATTCTACTTATTTATTTATAAATATAGGTAGGCTTTTATTATTTGATTTAAAGGTTACTGGCATGGAGAGTTTTCTATGTTACTGGTACTTGCCAAAATGATGAAGAGTTTTTTGGGTTTTTTTGCTGAAGAAAAAAAAAAATTGGGCAAAACATGTTATTGGGGCAAGTTGGAGTGCACATTTTTTTTTAACTTTTTTGAGCTAATTTTATACGATAAACAGTGCTTGGAGACAGGATCAGCATGATTTGAATATCATAGGTCAACTCTATCTGATAGTCAGATATAGCGCAGCTGTAAGTTTCATAAAAAATTCCATGCCAAGTGTAAATACAAGAGGTCAGCTAGATGTGAGAAATCCATTAATAAATACTATAAGCTCTTTATAGGCAGCATTTTTCTTGGAGCATAATATAGAAAATATGGTGCTATCAGATATAAGATGACTCACAGATCTGAACAAAAATATTCATGTTCTATCCTATTTTTGCACAGTGATAATCTAGAGCACTCTAGACTAAAGAATTTGAAAACTTCACGAATGACCTCCACCAGTTTAGTTTTAGGAGTTAGATATATTTATGACATATATTTACATTTAAATTTTTAAATCATAAGTTTTGCTTTTACATGTGGTATGTGGCAGAAAAAAAAAAAAAAAAGCTTTTTTCAAGCTTAATGAATAACTTTTCCATTAGGCACTTTTTAGAAAGTCCATAATTGGTTACTTAACTTTCTATCGTTTTTGTATCAGGTTAATTTTTTTTTTCATTTTAATGATAGTTTGTCTATGTAATAGTATTTCAATCATGAAAATCTCAAGAATTTTTTTTTTTTTTTGGAGGGGAGCAGGCTACCAAGGATTGAACTCAGGGGGAATCTTCCACTAAGCCACATCCACAAATCTATTTTGTATTTTTATTTTGAGACATGGTCTTACTGAGTTGCTTAGCACTTCATTTTGCCAGAGGATGCTTTGAGCAATTTCCTGTCTCAGCCTCCCAAGCCACTGGGATTACAGGAGTGCATCACTGTGCTAGGCTTCAAGAAGCTTTTTAAACTCAAGTTGAGCTGTCATGGAACATGTGATTCTGCAAATGATTTGGATTCAGAAGTTCAGGGACCACACAGTTCAATTTGTGTATATGTGTGATTCTCCTTTTGCAATATTTATTTGAAATATAGTTGTAATTTATCCATAGTTGCTTAAGTTTTGTATGTCTAGAAATTGCCTAGTTAAATTTCTAAATGCAGAATTATTTCGGGATGATTTATTTATAATTATATCATTAAAATATTCCAGATTTAAGTACATGAAGGGACTTGAACGCTTGCAATTAATGTTTATAGTAAAGTCATGAGTCATTTAACAATGGAATATGTTCTCAGAATTGCATCTTTGAGCAATTTGGGCTTATTCAATCAGCTTGGAATGTTCTTATACAGACTAAGATGGTTACAACAGCACATAAAATCTTATCACATAAGACCTTATATTACCCACCTTTTATGTGGTCTATAGTTGATTGAAACATCTATACATGACACATTACTACACTTGATCACCAAAAACATTAAATTTTATAAAGTTAACAATTAAACAAAATTTACTGGAAATTTTTATTAGTACCTGAACTTAATATGATTTTGAAAAACGATGTCTATTTCTAAATAAATGGATCATTGTAATTAATGTTTCTTACTTTGTTCATGATATTATACATCAGTGATGTAAGCTTTAACCTAAATATTTATGGGTAAACACATATGCATTTCAATAATACAAGGAATATTGGGAATCAATTGGTAAATGATGTAGGTAGGAAAATATTGTTTATATGAATCTAAAAATATTAATTAAAACATTTATTCATGTGGGGCTAGGGTTGTGGCTCAGTGGTAGAGCACTCACCTAGCCTGGGTGAGGCACTGGGTTTGAGCCTCAGCACCACATAAAGATAAATAAATAAAGGCATTGTGACCATCTACAACTAAAAAATATTTTTAAACAACAAATACATTTATTCATTTAATGTAAGTAGGATCCCAAACGCTTGAGTTTCAAGATAAATTTGATAATACACTCAAGATGAATGCCCAAATGAACTTCATATTTAACTGAAATATTTCATCTACATGTGTAATGAAATTAGTAGATGAGTTAAGAATTATCAATTGTGAATTATGGATAAAAGTCTTACTGGCTTTATTATTTTGTATTTTTCTATACTTTTTTTCCTAATAAGAAAACACTAAAAAATTTTCCCCCAAATGATTTACTTCTGAAATTAGTAAAATATTTTTATAGTACTAAGGAATCTTAGGTTAACATTCTCAGTATAGGGACAGGAAAAAAGGGACACTTATTAAAGTGAAAGAGATTAACATATTAGACAAATTAATTTTCTGAATTCTAACTAAGAAGAATTTTCCAGGCACTGGTGTGTCTATAATGTCATAGGAGAGGGCATTCAGGAGGAGACAAAGTGTTTATTGAGTTTTGTATATTTTAAGAGATTAAAACCATTGAAGTTGTAGCTATAAGACTGGGATGAGCAAATAAGCCGACTTATACTTACTGTTAGATGAAAGAATCTAATTTAGGATGAATAGACCCTATGGATTGAGGAGTAATGGAAGAAAAATATTTGGGAGACTTTTTATCTTTTAAAGTAGGTTGGAGCAAGAGTATATTAACTGAGGTCAAAGAAAAAAGAAATTGTCAGCCTTACTAATTTTGTAGACAGGTCTTTGCTCCCTGAGAGAGCAGCCATCTGGTGAAGAGATTCTTCTTATCACATTATAATGCTTTAATTTAGTACCTGGATCAGGAGTGTAAAGTTATTACTAACATTATGATTAATTATATTTCTCAATACCTATGATGATAAAGGCATTGAAATTCGAAAGAAAATGCATTTCAGACAATATTGAGTAAGGAAACTAATTATTATTATTTACCTCCAAAGACTTGAGTGGCGTGTGTGTGTGTGTGTGTGTGTGTGTAGTGCATAACTTCACTTGCTTTAATCTCTATTTTTCAGACATATACCTGAGGTTCTTAAACGTTAAGTAGCTTAACCACAGTCACATACAAAAAAAATTATAGAGCTGAAATAAAAATCTTAATCTTACTAACCCAGAAACCCCTACTTAAATTATAAGACATTAGAATTCGCTTAAAGACAAACCAGCAGTAACTGAGGTAAGAAATCACACAGTAAATAAATAGATAAATGTCAATGAGTGATTTTTTTTTCCCTAAGTTGCACTGTAGGAATAGAACAATGGAAAGTGATTAATATCTGGTCTGGTACAATGTAAACTCATGTTAGATTACCTGAAATTCAACCTTCAGTCTGAATATCAGTTTTCTGTTCATCAAAAGGGAGAATGTAAAAATTAGATATAGTAGGAATCATATACAGTAGAAGTCAGAAACCTATGATCTGTTGTTTGTTTTAATTACATAATTACTGTATGGTCTTGAGTTGCCAAATTTTAATTTCACTATATTTCTTTTACTCCAAACTACAATGAACAACCTAACTAACATTTTCCTACACTCTTTAATTCTGTCAGATTGCTTTTTTAATTATTTGATGGAAATCACACTGGTTTTCTTCCTACTCATGAAATCAGTATTCACTTAAAGCTTTAATTTTTTTTTCTATCAACTTATATATTATTTTTAATAATTATTATTTATTTTTGTTCAATAACTTTTGGTATAAACAAATTCCCCAAAAGTCTGCATTGCTTCAATAATTAGAAAGCTTATATGGCTGGCAGTTTAAAAAACAACAACTAAATAACATCTGAAGCTATTTTCTGTATTTTTATGAATAGAATTATTTAAAATAATTGGATATCTTAATCCTCAGCAAAATGAAAATAGAGGTCACTAGAGTCTTAAAGTCAAGGGCACAGACTGCAAGGGGACATTGACTGAGTAACATGATCTAGACAGAGCAGCTGGACCACCCAGGAAGTGTCTGAGCTGGTAGAACAGACTTCTTTTATATTCTACTTGCAGCCAGGTGGAAGGGACAGTTTAGAGAGAATTCTAGGTTATTTGACCAAACCAGACATTTTTCATGGAAGCCTGGAAGTTCTAAGGAAGAAAATAAAGAAGAGCTGGAAATGCTACCAATACAGCATAAATGATAGGGTAAAGGCATATTTACAATGGGGAAGGACATATAAAATAAAAGCAGAAAGTAAAACAAAATTGGTTTATTATTAAATTATAAGTCAGGTATGACCATACAAATCCTAGGTGTATGAGGACACCTTTCTCAGGGCATGATTGTGCTGTAATGAATATGTAGTTGATTTTTCAAAGTTTTAAGTACTGGAAGATGGGTCCTCAGTGTGATAGTAACAAGGTGGTTGAACTTTTAAGAGACAGGGCATAGTGGGAGGTGATTGGGTCATGACCACCCTCAGACTGAATAAATGCTGGTCTTGCAGAGTGGGGCAGGTTTGTTATTAGTGTATTAGTTCTCACCAGAGAAAGCTGTTAAGAAAACAAAATCAAAAATCAAAAGAAAACCAAAAGAAGAGTAGAACTGTCTCTACCCTTCTCTTGTTTCCTGTTTTACCATGTGACCTCTTCCACTTGGGTTCCCACCTCTGGGAGCCCCATGAGTTTTTCACGAGCCCCATGAGTCTTTCACTAGTTTCATGCACTAGAACCTCCAGAGCTGTGTGCTGAATAAAACCACCTCCTTTATGAAGTTCCCAGACATGAATATTTTCTATAGCAAACTAAGACATTGAAAATGAGCCTAGAAGCAAGGTAATTTTCATATATTCTCAAATTGGAATTTTTGTCACCTTATCTCTAAAAAAGGTAAATTACTTCACCTTAAACTCTTTCAAGTAGAGTCTTCACATTCTACTCCAACCTGGACATGCCACAACATTTCATAAATATATTTATTCCGTATTACCATTTGCAGATAATTGCTTGTCTAATTTAATGTAATTTTTCTTTAAACAAAATTCATCAAAGCTGACTCACTATTTTCTCTTTGTGGCAGTCATATCAGGGTGCTTCCTTCATTTCTCAACCATGAATTCAGTGAAAATTTCAGCAAAATATTCCTCCTTTCTACTAAAACTTCCATTAACATTTTATGTGAATTAAATGCTTATATCAATGGCCTAATCAAAACATTAATTTCAAAGTAACCCAATTTATCCAACTATTGTGAGGCCCTGAAATTTGACATTATACTCTGAGATATTGTAATATAATTGACATATCTATGCACATACTCTTATAACAAAGACTATTTTCAACAGCCTTTTAAGGTGTAATTAGCAGAGAATAAACTGTGCATAGTTAATGTAAAATATATGATACATTTTGATATTTGTGTACATTATAAAAATATCATCACAATCCATATAATAATGTACTATCATCCTCAATAGTCTCCTTATGCCTATTTGCAATTTCTCTCTCCTAACCCTCCCTAGATCTCCATCTCCAGGCAAACAGCTTATCTACTTCCTGTTCCTACTTCTTAGATTACATAATCTCAAATTTTATGAAAATAGGATTATGTAGTTCATATTCTTGTCATTTCTTTATTATTTTTTAGTCTGGCTTTGTTCTCTTAGAAAATATATTTTGAGATTCAGTAAGCTGTTTCTATGCCAGGGGTAATACATTCTTTTTTTTTTCTTGTTAAGCAGTTTGTATGTACCAAATTATTTTTGTCTTTACATCTTGAAATATGCTTTGTTTCTCTTTTTTCTATTATGAGTAAATCTGTTATGAACTTTCATGTTTTTAAAGAACATATGCTTGATTTTTCTTAACAAAATACCTATGGATGGCATGGCTGTTTATATGATCCAATTATATTCAACTTTCTAAGAAACTCTCAAAATTTATTTTTAAAATTGCCTTTATACATGCATTTCTATGAGCAGTATATGAGATTTTCAGTTCTTGCATATCCCTGGCATAACTACATAATATGATTTCCATTTTTTGACTGGTACATAGTTAATTACTTTAATTGATAACTTTATATTAAATCAAATATATATTCCTGCAATAAAAATATTTTGTTATAGTATATTATTATATTTGTTGAATTCTAGAAAATTGCAAGATTTTTATACCTATGTTCATAATTTATACTGCTTTTTAGGTTTTTTTTTATTTTACTTTTTAGTTTGGGTATGTGAGTGGCATTACTGATAATAGAGTGAGTTTAGATGGACCTTAGTCTCCAAGAGTTTGTATAGAATTGGTGTTATGTCTTATTAATATATTTTGTAGAATAAAATAGTAAAGCCAATTAAGTCTGGATTTTGCTTTATGAGATTTTGTATACAAGATAATATTTATTTATTTATTTATTCATTCATTCATTCATTCTAATCAGTTATACATGGCAGCAGAATGTTCTTTGATTCATTGTACACAAATGCAGAACAATTTTTCAGTTCTCTGGTTGTACACAAAGTAGGAATATACTATTTGTGCAATCATACATGTACATAGGGTAATGATGTTCATCTCATTCCACCACCTTTCCTAAACTCATTCCCCCATTCCTTCTCTCCCTCCCCTTTTGCCAATCCAAAATTCCTGGACTAATCCCATGCACCTTCCCCCAATTATGGATTACCATCCACTTGTCTGAGAAATCATTTGGCCTTTGTTTTTTTTTAGGTTTGGCTTATAAATATTTAACAGAGATGAACTATCTACGTTATCAGTTATTATTTGCATGAGAATCCATAGTTTGAGTTTCCAAGTGATTTGACCTTTTCATTACCCATTTTTCTTTCTACCCTTTTTCAATAACCCAGAGAAAAGTACAGAAATCTTCAACAACAATTATGGATATTAATATTTTCACATACATTTTATTAATTTTTGTTTTATGTAGTTTTAAGATCTGTTCATAGTCACATACACATTTTGGATTGTTAGGTTCTCATCATTAAGTTATCCCTTTATCCTTATGAAGTGACTGATTATAACCACTATTATTGTTTGCTTTGCAATATAACTTTTCTTATCCAAATATAGTCACTCTTGCTTTATTTTGAATGGTGTTAGTTTAGTATATTGTTTTTCCATTCTTTAACACTTAACATATGTGATTCTTTCTGTTTAAATAGATAAAGGAAACAGATAAGCAGATTTTCCCTTTATCTCCAATATGATTATTATGTAATTTAAGGTAGTATTTCAATTCTTTATATTCAATATGCTTATTGGTATGACAATATTTAAATATTAGTTACACTTCTTTGTTATTTAATGGTTTTAGTTGGAAGTATATATTTTTGCTTATCACATTTACTTCATACATTTTTAAAAATCTTTAAAACAGTATTCATTTATTTATATTTTTTAAGCTTTTATACTTTTTCTGTCATACATTGAATTTCTTATATTAGAGCTCAAATTTATTTTATTTCATACATATTATTGAGATGAAAAAACATTTTGAAATATTACATATGTTTTTCTTTTTCTTACCCATATTTTCTGCGTCTCACTTGGGATATTTGAGTACACACAGAAAGAACAAAGTGACATGCATGACCTTGACTGACAGGTTCTGCACTACTCAGAGCTCAGTGATGGCCTCTGGCATATCATCTTTTCTGTAGGAGTTGGAAGCAGTTAAAAACTTTGACTCAATATTCAATTTTGAGGTTCTTTTTTTTTCTTTTGAAGTTGAGAAAAGTACTTAATAATTTATCCACCATTGTAAGGCTATTGGTGAAAAAAATTTATTAAATTTTGCCACACATTTATTTACTTTTGCTTTCTGATGTGGTTGTCATCTTTTTGTTATAGTTCAGAGGTACTTTAATTATTTATCATTATGCAATTAATCTTTAAGAACTCTTTTTTTTCTTTTTTCTTTTTGAGAATGAAAGTTCTGATCTGTTATAGAATTTTATAATCTGTTTAGAATTTTTATTTAAATTTTTATGGAAGGAGAACTTTCAGAAATATTTTATGGATTATTAAATTATATTCATGTATACATAGAAATTACCACATAAGTAAAATATAATGTTTAGAACATACTTTAGACTTCTAAAAGCTAGAGACCTGGTCTCTCAAAATATTTATCTACTCAGAGTGGTCAGTGTTTATCCCTAATAAAAAATATGATCTGTATTCCTCAGATTACCAATGGTTTAGCATTTTCCAGTGAGTTCCACTATTATCTCCATTATGAGGTTTCCAGTTTCTAACATCCGCTCTGCATGCAGCAAACATGGTGCCTGTCTTTATTATTACATCTCAGTGATTGCAAGTTACTAAGTATGAAAAAAGTGTACAGCTCATATAAATTGATTAAATGCAATTTTTATTAAAAGTGCTTTCTTGAATATCAAATCTGAAACAAATATCAAATCTTTGAAACAAATCTGTCTTGAAACAAACCAGAGATAAGACAGTGAAAAAATAATAATAATTTAAAAAAAACACTAAGTCATTGCTCTAATTAACTAGTAGGGGACATTTGACCATCTTATTTTCTTTCTGTTTCTAAAAAAAAATAGAATACTGTATTATATTTGCTCCCAATAATGTAATATGTACTTGCTAAAATTCATATAAAACTTTAGGCAACATTCTGAGCTAATACTACTTAATGTATTTCTAATTATTTACAATTTAATGTTCATATAAATGTTGATATTGTAAAGTTCAAAGTAGAATGTAACATTGTGGATCAAGAAGAGATAGTGAATCAAAAAATCACATATAAACTCAAAATAATTACATATTTTCCTAACTTCAATAAAGATAAATAAAAAGACAATGAAATTCCAGTGATGTGCTTACTTAATTTCTATATTTCAAAGCAAATGAAGCAGTTTACTTCTTGTTATTATGAAGGCTGGTCAAAAAATTCAGTTTTTCCTACAATTAATATAAGAAAGAGAAAAGTATTCAAAGAAATATTTTCTGTTATTTTCAATATAAAATTAATGTAGAGGACCTCCTATTGATAAATTTTCCCATGCAATCTCCTCCATTTGCTATTCAGGGAAATTGTATAATGTAAGATGATTATGTGTATGGAAAAAAAGTGTCTTCTTATTGCTTATAGAATCTATAAACTAATAAGTAAACATAATAACACTAGCTTTTGATTTTCCACAACTGTATGTAGGCTCACTTGTTTTCACCCTAGTGAAGTAATTTGACTAATGCTTCAACAGAAAGCAGATAAAGTGCATTTAAACATATGTTATATAGTTTCCCTGACAATGAAGGCTTAGATTAAGTAACTTTTCTAAAGTTTGATAGGAGACAGCCATTGAAATGCACAAAGGTCAATACTTTTGAGATTAAGTTTTCAAATTGAATATTGAGATATAAGATAGATTTTCTTTTTTAAAAAAAAATTATTTATTTATTTTTATGTGGTGCTGAGGATGTAACCTAGTGCCTTGCACATGCTAGGTGAGCGCTGTACCATTGAGCCACAACCCCAGCCCATAGATTTTTAATTTTCTATAATCATTCTTACTTTCCGAAGCGTTTCTGAGCTCTATTCTATATGTTGGTAGAAAACACTACTAGCTCATTTTTTTTTCTATCTTTTCAGATTTAAACCAACAATTTATAATTTTACCCTACGCACGAATGTAAGACTCTTTTGGGCCTTCTGTGTTTCTCATTTCTGATAGAACCATTCCAGGTCCACACAAAGTATGCCTCTGTTGTACAGCTTACCCTGCTGTGCAACAGTACACCAGAGCTTCTTGCCTCTTTTTAATTATAACTTAGTACCTATTGATCAACCTTTCCCATCTTTCCCTAATGCCTACTTTCTCTTTTCTCTAGTTACTATCAACTTGTGTGAGATCAACATTTTTAGACTCCACATATGAATAAAACCATGCATATGTATCTTTCTGTGCCTTACTTATTCAATAAAAATAATGATCTCCAGTTCTATCAATGCTGATACTGATAAGAATGACAACACTTATTATTTTTTATGAGTAAATAGTATTTCATGGAATTTATGGACAACCTTTTCATTATCCTTTCATCAGTTGATGGGCACTGTATTTGTTTGCTTTTCTTAGCTATTGTAAATAGTCCTGCAGAACATGAGGGTGCATATGTCTTCTCAACTACATTTCCTTTGGACAGACACCATACAGTGGGATTGTTGGATTATGATGGTAGATTACTTGAGGAATTCTCATACTTTTCTTTTTTCATAATTGATGTAATAATTTACAACCCCAACAACAATGTGTGAAGGTTACCTTTGTTTGGTGTTCTTGTCAACACTTTTTGATTATTTTTGATAAAGATGTGTGTTTACTAATATTTCATGTTTCAAAAAAATATGAAAGAGAAAACTCTCAATGTTTAATTTTAAATACCTAGATAATTGATTAATTAGTTAAATAAATTACTAGACATATAATTCATGGTAAAAATTTTAAGAAAAGATTAATCCATTGAGATAAGAGATCCAAAATACAAGAGCAGATTTGGAACTTCTTACTAGATACAAGACAGTCAAGATGAAAATCTCTTATTGACATTAGCTTTTCCAAAACTAGCTATCTCCTTTGTGCTGTTATTTATTAATTTCTCCAGAATCCATTTTTGCTTTATTTCAGACATCTCCTGGAAAATTTCTGCCATTTTGATATTATTCAAGAATATGTTAATTCTCCCCTATTATTATTTTAATGCTCCCATTTTATGCATTTACAAGTGAAGTTATCATATGTATTCTTATCATCATCATATCACATATTATCAAAATGTGTTTTACTGTAGCTTCAATCATAATATTCCATAAATTTAGGAGCTAAATAAAATCAAAGCCTATGTTTTAAATGTTTTAGATTGAGAAACATACAAAGCAATTTTACTTAACTGTTATTGTTTGGAGTCCTGCAAACTATTCAGTGTTAATGAAGGTATATTCAAAGGTGAAATGATTGGGTTGTGACAGCTGTAACCTAATCAACTGGGTGATAACTATAGGTACCGGTGCATGGCTGGAAGAGATGAATCACTGGGGATATGCCCTGGAATGGTTCACCTTCTCTGTGGTTCCTTTTCCTTTTTCTGTTTCCTGGCCAGAATGAATGGAACAGTGCTTCTCCACCACACCCTTCCACCATGATGCTCTGCCTCACCTTAGGCCCAGAGGAATGAAGCTGTCCCAACATGGATTGAATCTCTGAAACCATGAGCCAAAATAAACTAGTTTTCCTCCAAGTTGTTCTTGTCAGGTGTTTTGGTCCCAGCAATGAAAAGCTGACTTACACATTAATATAAAATGCCTACTTAGAAACCTAAATGTCTCTAAATCTTTTACCAACACCCTGTTTTGTTTTTTGAAGTTACTTCATTTGAAAGTCTCCAAAAAAAACTTTATATTTCACTCATTATCATGTTTTTTTTAATTTTTCAAATCTTGTTGGATTCAATTAATACCCTGTGAGACTTCTAAATTCATGAAACTTAAGAAGTGCAGGATGAGAGGATGGCATGAAAGAGCAACAGCAGAGAAGAGCAGAACTTTAAGTGACTGCTTATCTAAAACGAAGCATTGCCATGTTCAGCTAGAATCATTTAAATTTAGGCTTTCTTCCCTAATCATGTACAGCTGGAGGTTTAGCCAGTCATGAACTTGACAGCAGGCTTTCTTAAAGGGCCAGGATTTCAAGATGTAGTTAACATTTTTGTCTACTTTTGCATCTCCTTTATCCTTTTATTTTCATTTTTTTCTGATTCTAAGCCATCTGTTCCTCTAGCAGAAGCCAAGAGGCTAAAAAAGATTCTCTTACTAAATGACAGTCCCCAAATGGCATGACATTGTGTAATTGTGTGCACATATCAGAAAGTCAAGGTCCAAGAAAACAGTGAAATAACTAGAAAACACAAAGAAACTTTAGAAATAATATCAGAATAAAATCTGCCTTAACTTACTAAGAAACAAAGTAGAGATGAATGCTGTCATTACAAAAAAAAAAAAAAAAACAACAACCCTGTTTTCTCAATAAAAGTGACATTATGGTGCTTGCACTACAGTGAAGTGTGACCTCTGCTTCTTAGTTAATAATCTAGTTTATATGAACTGAATACAATAGCCAGCCACATCTCAGAAAATTACAAAGAATCCTTCCCAGATTTGCCAGTTACAAAAATACATTTGCTAATGTGAAAAATGGGTAGTCTGAATATCATGTTTTCATAATGTGTATGCAGACAAATGTTTAAGCCCACACTTGAATTATAACAAGCAGAAGCCAATAAGGTAACACACACTTGGCCAACAAGGTAACACACTCTTGGCTGAGAATAAAGATTGATATCTGCCACAAAACAGCTTTCATGGGATGATGCTCTTCCAGCAGAACAGATGACATGCCACAGATCAACTTTATGTGCCTCTATTCAACAGAATTATTATTATTATTATTATTATTATTATTATTATTATTATTATTATTATTATTTTACAGTTGGGTTGTGTGAGTATTTGAATTTTTTTTTTTTTTTTTTTTTTTTTTTTTTTTTTTTTTTTTTTTT
>NW_025999968.1:30560928-30587587 GCF_001458135.2 Marmota marmota marmota | reverse complement strand
AGATCCACAGCACTCTTCGTTTCTGGGGCCACTTTGTTACCTTTGTTGGGACTACCCAGTTCTCCTGTATTACAAGGTCTCTACTGTGGCTGGTGGGAACACAAACTAATCTCAGCCTTATATGAGCTGTAGGTCTTTGCTCAACCTACTGCTTTCCAGGGTTTCTTTCTGTGGCCTCAGGGAGTTTTACTGCATACAAATTGGTATTCAGCCAGAAACCTGATGGGTCCCTTCCAGGATCTCTTTCTTCTGCCCTACAAATTCTAGCTTGCCTTGTCTTCTAGAACCCTAGTCTTTATCTTCAATTCAGTGAAACTTTGGGTTCTCTTTTCATGTCTATGCTACAGCTTGGAAACTGCTACTAAGCAGTTAGCTGCGGTAATAATAAGTGTTCAATTCATCTGTTTCCCTTTTCCATTTTTTTTTTTTTAGTGTGCGACATATCAATTAACCACCTGTGAAGTTCTCTGGTGGCCTACTTCTTTACCTATGACATCAAAAGTTTACATAGATTCAACTCTGGTCATTCTAGGTTTATTTTTTTCCTAATGAGATATCATGTACATTTTCTAAAGTACTCGAACTTATGATCTAATGCTTCTTATTTATGCTGTTTCATGCACTAACCAATTTCATATTGGTTATATTTGTACATCCTTTAGAAACAAACTCATTTATCTACTAAAACACAGGAAAATATTTACTTTGATATAAAACATAACTCTGTTTTCTTTCAAATTCTGAGAAGAGTTTTGTAAGCATTACTTCAATATCCACTCAGTAGATAAACCATTTCCCAGTGTATTTATTGAACTAGTTCACTTTTTTATAACCTTTCTTTCACTCCTGTGGTTTGATGGAGATGCACTCAGCGTAGAAATGAAGTAACTGAAGGCTTTTACCAGCAAGAAATGCTTCTTCCTGGTCATTAGAATGGAAAAGTAAACATTATAAATGTAAGTACTTCAAAATTATACAAATATAAATACATGTTTCTGAAGTAACCATCCAATTCTTATGAGATAAATACCATGTCATATTTAATAATGATAACTATTTAAGTAGATATTATGCCTTATTTTTTGTATGCTACTGTTCTTAATTCATATAACCATAATGGTTGGAATTACATAATTTAAACTTTCAACTGTAGAACTATAATCTGTTAATGATATTTGAATTTTAACTGGTTTGTGATAACAAATATTTTATATTTTTATCAATATTATTATATATCATTATAAAATTGCAGAGAAAAATCTGGGTAAACCACATTTTTAATGATATGAGTTTTATTTTCTTGAACACAATAATCCTCAAAAGCATAAAATAGCCATATTTATTGTGAGAGGTTTTTGTATTCATTGTATAGCTTCTTGTATACAATGTAGGTCACTTTGATGTTGAAATAGTACTTTGGCAGATTTAGCACTCTGCCTATGGATGATTTACTTAAGCACAAAAGATCACAAATTCTCATCCTCACAGATTCATCTAAATTAGATTTTGTTAAAAAAAAAACAACTGATTAACATGATATTAATTGTTATGTGTAGTTTTCTTCTTGTCTCTAACAGATAGTAATTTTTCTCTTTTAACTTTATCCACCATTCTTTTTCTTAAATAACTTACCATTACTATAATACTTTATCTATAGCTAAAAAATTAGTTTTAGATTATCATCATAAAAGCCAGATTTTAAAAGAAGGATGGTTTCCAATTATGTGCAAATGTCCTAAAGCTAACAAAAATCTGTATATGATTCCATTATTTACTGTTTTAATTACTAAAGGAAATATGTTTTAATCAAGGGGACCTATATATTGAGGCTCAAAAAGAGAATGCATATAATCTCTCTATATCAAGTAAAAGTAAAACAAAATTCCAAATAATTTTAAGAGATGTAAATCTATCTATATAATTCATATATTTCATATTCATATACATATATATATATATATTTATGAAATATATATATGATATATAACATATATATGATGGGAATAATAGACTTTATCATAAAATGTTCAGTGGAGTATTAAAATGCATCATGTAGCTAAACAAAGAAAAATAGCAAAGCTTCATGGATGGAAATTGATAAGCATGTAACAGACTTCCTGGAACAACTAAAGATGTGGAGCATTTCACTGAAAACAACCATATTTGATCTCTGTCTGTTGTGGCACCCTTTGATCTGTGTTTCCCAGCAACCTGGTCTTTTGAGACCCTTTCTGGGGGCAAAACTGGTATCAAGCAGTCTTCCATGTCTAACAGTCTGGCTTTGTTTCCATTGGGTGAGCAAAAAAAAGCATATTTAAATTATCCATAAAGCTAGAAATAAAATGATATAGTTATTTTTCTTAGTTTTTAATGTTTATTACATACAATAAATATTTTGAAAGATAAATGACACATTATGTTCACATGAATAATAAATATATGTAAAATACATGAATTATGAATGTGAATGTTTTTGATAAATGATCAGCAGAATTAATATGTATGAAAAATATTTGCTAACATTTTAAAAGTATAATAAATGCTGTGGTCTGAATGTTTGTGTCCTGCTACATCTCATATATTGAAATCTTTACCTCCAATGTGGTGGTATAAATAGTTTAGGGCTTTGAA
Organism: Marmota marmota marmota; assembly: GCF_001458135.2. Classification (NCBI taxonomy): domain Eukaryota; kingdom Metazoa; phylum Chordata; class Mammalia; order Rodentia; family Sciuridae; genus Marmota; species Marmota marmota. Next base: position 30,584,956 of record NW_025999968.1, on the reverse strand, counting down.
GGTGATTGGTTTATGAGGACATAATACCCATGAATGAGACTAGTTTCCTCATAAAAGAACATCAGGGAAACTTTTTTGCCCCTTTTCTTCATGTGAGAACAGAAAGAAGGAACCACTTATAAACCAAACAATAAGATGTTACCAGATACCAAATCTCCCAGTGATTTTATCTTACACTTGACAACCTCCAAAACTATGAGAAATAATTTTGTTTTATAGAAGATGCCCTGTTCATGTTATTTTGTTGTAACAGTTCTAATACACCAAGAAAGTAACTTATGATGCAGGTCATAGCCACAGAACAATACATTGAAGAAGGCATATATGTTTTTAAAGACTTTAAGATTGTATTTAAGAAACACTTATTGAATCAGTATATCAGCAACATATACTTTCCTTGCATGAAGTTTGCATGAGAAATTTAGCATCCATTTTCTTTTTTACTTATAAATTGTAGCAGAATTGCAATAATAAAAACAATACTCATGAATAGGAGTCTGAAATCTGTACAGTACATCTAGTCTGAATTTTGTAATTTGTGATCTTGAGAAATCAAGATATCTCACATTTAAGGCAAATTATTTTTAACAGAATCAAATATATTGACTATTAATGTCATTCTGTCTTGAATTTGTATTACCATCTATATTCTAGTCTTATAAATTACTATATCTTAAAGGCTAAAGTACTAATACTATAGTATTTAGTCATAATAAATAACCATTATATGCATAGTATAATTTTGAGACCATGGTTCACATAATTGCAGAATGACCTAGTTTTAAGTATACACACATGACCCTTATCACTCTTTAGTATTAGAAAAGGAGTGAATTTTCTAATCAAATTTATGGATGTTATGAATCTTGTCAATCACATAATATTTCATAATCTTGCCTTTGTTCTGGCTACTAGAAAATTAAAAGCCAAATTTATGACTTACATCAACTATTTAGTGCTTAAGGAATGCCTGTTTAACAAACTAGCTATATGGTTCAAACTAATCTTTTTTAGTTATTTTCTATCTCAACTTTTTTCATAATATGTTTTGTTGTATTTTGACATGTACATTTCTAGAGGATACCTTAAGACATTTACAAAATGACACATAATATAAATATCAAATAAACATGCACATAAATATAAATTATACTTAACACATTAAACTTAGTAATATCTCAATATACATATAATTGAACTGAATAAATGACCTGATATTGAAAATGCTATATGATATCTAAAAGTGATCACTGGAGACTTTGACAGTGAACGAGAATTTTGGAAAGAGACACATTTTAACAAAATACAATGAAGATATTTTCTTTCTCACTCTGTAACTCAATACTATTTATATATAAATTCTTATATATGTATAAGAAAGAATGAATAAATATATTGTACACACATGTAAATATATAAAATTTCCAGTTAGTCAAAAATATAATAATGCATATATGAGTTATGTTACCCATTTGGGAAAAGATGCACGCAGTTTACAAAATATCACTAGAAATTCCACGTTGGATAATTCAATGTCAAAATTTTTAGAGAATATTTCATTTTTCATTGATATATTATTATAATTAGGTAGCTTCACTTAAGGAACTAATATAGTAATCTAAAAAGAAAGAATTATTTACTAGGTTTCTACTATGCTCCAAATTTTTCTGTGTGTTTAGTTTAATTGGTTTCCTAGTAATGATGTTTAACTCTCAAAATACAGTAGTTTAATAAGAGTTGGTGTATAGCTCAGTGATAGAGTCCTTGAGTAGCATGCACAAATTCTATCTCCAGGAAAACACACACACACACACACACACAAACACACACACAATTCAGGGGCTTTAAGTAAAAAAAAATAATATTTTTTTTCTCATTCATCTATGTGGAATCTGTAGATGTTGGTACTTGGCTAAGCATGAATGTGGTAACTGCACGTTGCAAACTGGAGTCAGCCTTCCATAAACCTCTTGTGCTCCTTGAATAACAGGTTGGTCATGGCAATAGCTTTCATTCTTCACATGACGATGACAAAATTGAAGAATTTTGAACCCATTCATTCATGTTTGTTATGCTTATACTTAAAATACGTAATGCCATATCATGTAAAATATGTCAATACTTGAATATTATATGTCGAGTAAGAAAAATTTTTCAAGTACATTTTATAGCCATGTTCTTGAGTTCATCTTCTTCCAATGTCCTTGTTCATTGAAAAATGCACTGATTATATATCTGAGTGTCGAACAACACACTAAAGTCAGGAACAGAGACATCTTCTCTCCCTCTAGTGACAGAAAATATAAACTTGCAAAGGGAGTAGAAAATTAAGAAAATAATTGGGCTTAATATTTTTTTTTTATTTTCCACTTCTTTCTCTGTTAGTCTCTTCTACATACAAAATGCATTGACCCACTTCACAAGAACCCCAGATGTTTTCACCCAATAAGTTGTATCATTTTTATACTCCAGGATATTATAATCAACATCCAAGCTGGAATAAAATTCCCTGAAACATAAAAAACACCATTAACGCCAAATTTTAATTGTTCATACATTTGTCTTTCAATTGAGAAGGGAAGTGAACAGAAAGTTTTATTTGACTTTCAATGTTCTGAAATACGTAGAATATAATTTCAAGATGCCTTGCTATATAATGTATGCTTTAGTGTGTGCCCACCAAAGTGCCTTACATGATGAATTAAATACAGGTTAACACACATCTGTTGGTTTCCTGAAAAATTATTGAATATATTGAAACATGGTCTAAGTGGTTTGAGAATAAAACAAATGAATTCTATGTTTGTCAATTTAACTCCAATAGTTTTTTTTTTTTAAGATGAGAAACAAGGGAAAAGAGAAAGAGAGAAAACAATGTATCAGTTAGCAACTGAGAATATTTGTGTAGTTTATTGTATACTTTTTTTAGAAAAAGAAAGAGAAGGTAAATGGAAATCTATAAGTATTGAGCATATTTAAATATAAAATATATATTCAATCAGAGATACCCTTGTCCTAAGTGGCATAACTGTCTCTGGAGTATGAGTCTGATGTAAGAAACTTGTCTTGTTAATATAAAGAAACTGGGCTCTAGTAAATTAGACTTTCTGATTTGGCATAAGGATAAAATAAATCAGAAATAAAATCGTAACAATTTTAATGTAATTATTTATCAGTGAGAACCTTGTCTGGCTTTAACAAATAGGATACAATCCTGGGAGTGGGAGCAAGGCTTCTGAGATCCTTTGGAGACTAGTGCAGTCTGTGCATTCTGATCTGTCTATGTTAAAAAACATTCTCAGAACATACCCCGGTTCTTTAAATTTTGTTAGATTATCCTTAATGGATACTATGGGAATGCTGGTCTTCACTCACAAGAGTCATTCCTATTTGCAGCAGACCAGAACATGCGTCTGTAAAAGAAAACTTGGCATTATCAGTATGTATTACTATAAACAAACACCACATTTTTAACTTAAAAAAATGCATTTACATCGAGCAAAACAGACATGTGGACACTTATCATTTATACCATCATTTTAAGGAATTATTTTTATTTTTTTAGTAGCTCTTTATCTTCTTTCTGACTTGGGTTTGCATCTCACCTTCTGAGGCAGACCTGTTCTGATTTCTATGACAGGGGACCTTCCCATCACCATCTCTTTCTGTGCCTTTACTGTTGTGTGTTTTTCCTTTCATGGCAGTTATCCCACTTGACAAATGGTATATTTTCAGTTTATGGTATCTGCCCCCACTTGGGCTTAAGCTTCATAAAAACAAAGTGTTTGTCTGTTTGATTCATGGCTATTCCTCAGTACCAACACACTGTCTGTCCTTTATTGAACAAATGAATGAATTTTCTGTTTTGCTCAGTACCCAGGCTCTATCAGTAATGTACACTAAGAGGTTTTCTGTATTAAGTTTTAAACGAGGACTTATTCCAGTATATTGGTCCAGTTATATGTGTGTTTTGTTAGATTGCCAGATGAGTTTAAACAATAATAATTGGTATGATACCTGTATATAAAGCTTAAATAATGCAATCCCAAGAAATAGGAAAATATACATCTAAAAATATATTACAAAAAATCCTACCATTATGTGCAACTATAATACAACAATTAAAATGTGGGGAAAATATGGGGTTGTGGCTCAGAGGCAGAGTGCTCGCCTAGCGTGTATGAGGCACTGGGTTTGATCTCCAACATCACATGAATATAAAATAAAGATATTGTGTCCACCTATAACAGAAAATAAATATTAAAAAAAATTTGAGGAAAATAATACTCTTGTTAAGTAGATTAGCTCAGGTATATTATCATATGATCTTATATATTTCCTTTTATGATGGAAAGTTAACTAAAACAATGCATTAGGTATCCCCACTCTATCTAAACTATTTACTAAAATAAGAGTAAGGAAAAAAGTGCTGGTGCTGTGACATCAGTGAACATTTAGGGGGCCTCAATTTTTTTGTTAAGTGACCTGTGAGTAGGGTTTTCGAAAGATCAGTGATATCTTTCAGTTTGTATTTCATAAATATTTGAAATTATTTGTAAAGAGTCGATATTAAGAGTCTGATATGAAAGCAAACAAACCAAGTGACAAGTTATGGAAATAATCCAGTGAAAGAATAAAGATAAGAATAAGTTGAGGCTGTGGTTGTGGCTCAGTGGTAGAGTGGTTGCCTAGCATGTATGAAGCACTGGGTTTAATTCTCAGCATCACATACAAAAATAAACAAATAAAATAAGGATATTGTGTTCATTTATAACTAAAAATATTAAAAAAAAACAATAAGTCAACTGGGTAAAGGAAGAAACTTTAGCATATTATTGAATACAAAACCAACAGGATTTAAGATGAACTTTGTAAGATATGAAATAAAATTAGAGTTGAATAAAGATTTTGATACCTGTGCATGCTGAATATAGAGGTATCATTTCCTGAAGGAAGTTAAGGGTGGCTAGTCAGGAGTCTATTTTTAGCCTGGTAATTTTCTTTTTCTTTTTTTGGTTGTTTGTTTGTTTTTATTGTTTGTAAAACGTACTGAAAACTTAGCCATTTAGAACATCAAATATTTATTCTTTTTTCACAGTTTCTCTAGATAATAATTTGGCTTACTGCAGCCACATTCTGTTTTCAAGGTCTTACAAGACAGGAATCAAGGTGTCCAGAAAGCTGGCGTTCTCTTCTAGAGCTCAGTGTCCCCTTAAAAAATTTATTGAGATTTTCAGGATTCCATTCAAGGAAGCTTTAGAATTAAACCTGGGCCATCTTTTAATTTTTTTTAAAATTTTTTTAATTAAGTATACATGACAGTAGGATGTATTCATGCAGTTTGATATATTATACATAGATAGGATATAATTTCTCACTTTTCTGAGTGTACATGTTGTAGAATCACATTGGTCCTGCAGAGATATATCTATATCTCCGTGTATATATCCTTCCCTCCCCTCCCTTCACTTTCCTCTACCTAATCTAAGGTAACTCTTATTCTTCTCTAGTGCCCCCCCCCCTTATTTTGAATTAGCATCCACATATCAGAGAAAACATTTGTGACTTTGGTTTTTGGGGATTGACATTTTTGCTTAGCATGATATTTACCAGCTTCATCCATTTTCTCTGGGCATGGTCTCTACTACCTCTGAGGTCACTTTCCCTGAAGCCCCAGAGGTCTTTTCCCCAAGCCACTTATGCTGCCTCTGATACCAGTGCCATCATTTTGATATCAATCAGAGATCATTCTCAGCTCCTAGAAGCTCCTAGAAGCTGTTTCATGCTGAGTGGTCTTCATAAAAGATAAGTTTTTGTCCAGAGCAGCTGGGAAATCCCTACCTTTAGTAACCAAGAAAGCTTATACAAAGCATATCATTATGGAGTGACCATCCCATTACTTGGATAAATCAACATAACTAAATCAAGGGAGAAATTACCCTGAAATTTACACAGATCCCTTAAAAATTAAGGGAATGGAGCAGATCCATCAATATCAGCCTCTGTGGGGCCCAGGTGCCCAGCAGGCCAGGTCCAACCCTTTCCTGACAAGGCAGACACTCTCCAGACGCTAGCCTCTGGTGCAGGACCAGCTCTTATGTCCAGTGGACTACAGCAGGAGCCAAGATCCAGCCCAGATGGCCACACCAGACTACGTGAATTCCAGGCTCTTATTAGGCCCAGTTCATCCCTACCCTGGTGGAGCAGAGACCACCAGAGCCTAGCCTTTGGTGCAGGACTGCCCCTTCCAACCAGCACACTACCATAGGGGTCAAGCTCTGTGACCGAGATCCACCCACTCCAACTTAAGCAAGTCCCAGATCCAGGATGCAGTAGCATCCACTGAAGGACACCAGCAGGGTCTGGAAGCCTAACATCAAGGTGAGGTACAGACAATCTGCACGGGTACTACAAGAATATACAGAAGAAACTGTAATATCTCAGATCCACACTGCAAGAAACGAAGACACATAGACAACATGAAAAATCAAGGGAGGAAAGTGGCCCAAACAAGCCAGAATACTATAATAACAGAACCTATATTTTATAGCAAAGTTGATGACATGTTAGAGAAGTAGTCCAGAAGGTTCATAATTAAAATGATCTGTGAATTAAAAAATGACCTAAATGAGCAAATACAAGCAAAATTTGATCACTCCAACAATGAGATAAGAGAGCAAATACAGGAAGCAAAAGATTACTTCAAGAGAGAGAGATAGAGATCTTGGGGGAAAAAATAGCCAGAAATCCTTAAAATGAAGAATACAATAAGTCAAATAAAAAACTCAATAGAAAGCATAACCAACAGACTAGATCACTTAGAAGAAAGAACACCAGATAATGAAGACAAAGTATACAATCTGAAAAATAAAGTTGATCACACAGAGAAAAAAGTTAGAAACCATAAACAGAACATCCAAAAATTATGGGACAGCATCAAAAGACCAAATCTAAGAGTCATTGTGATAGAGGAAGGCACAGAGTTTCAAACCAAAGGAATGCACAATCTCTTCAATGGGATAATAGAAAATTTCCCAAGCATGAAGAACAAATTGGAAAACCAAATAAAAGAGGCTTACAGAACACCAAATGTACAAAATTAGAACAGATCTACACCAAGGCACACTATAATGAAAATGCCTAGCATACATAATAAGGATAAAAATCTTAAAAGCCACAGAGAGAGGAATCAGATCAAATATAGGGGGAAACCAATTCGTATATCATCAGATTTTTCAAACCAGACACTCAAACCCAGGAGATTATGGAACAACATATACCAAGCTCCAAAAGAAAAAAGATTCCAACCAAGAATCTTATATCCAGAAAAACTAAGTTTAAGATTTGATGATGAAATAAAAACCTTCCATGATAAACAAAAGTTAAAAGAATTTACAACTAGACAGCCTGCACTACAGAACATTCTCAGAAAAATATTCCAAGAAGAGGAAATAAAAAATGATGATGAAAATTATCAGAGAAATGTATTACACTAAAGGAAAATCTAATCAGAGAAGAAACCAAGTCATGAAAAATACCAAAAATGGCTGGGAATACAAATCATGTCGCAATAATAACCCTGAATGTTAATGGCCTAAACTCACCAATCAAAAGACTTAGACTAGCAGATTGGATTAAAAAACAAAACAAAACAATATGCTACCTCCAAGAGACTCATCTCATAGAAAAAAAGACAATCACAGACTGAATGTGAAGGGTTAGGAAAAATCATACCACTCACATGGACTGTGAAAGCAAGCAGGAGTTTTCATCCTCATATCAAATAAAGTAGATTTCAAACTAAAGTCAATCAAAAATGATAAAGAAGGACACTACATACTGCTCAAGGGAACCATACACCAACAAGACTTAACAATTATAAACATATATTCCCCAAACAATGGAGCAGTTATGTTTATCAAACAAACTCTTCTCAAGTTCAAGAGTCAAATAGACCACAACACAATAATTTTGAGTGACTTTAACATACCTCTTTTATCACTAGATAGATCTTCCAAACAAAAGGTGAACAAAGAAACTATAGAACTCAATAATACAATCAATAACTTAGACTTAATTGACATATATAGAATATACCAACCTTTAACAAGAGAATATACTTTTTCTCAGCAGCACATAGATCCTTCTCTAAAATAGACCATCTACTATGCCACAAAGCAACTCTTAGCAAATATAAAAAAGTAGAAACACTACCCTGAATTCTATCAGATCATATAGGAATGAAATTAGAAATCAATGATAAATGCAATTTCAATCAGAATTCCAATGGCATTCCTCATAGAAATAGAAAAAGCAATCATGAAATTCATCTGGAAAAGTAACAGACCCAGAATAGCTAAAGCAATCCTTAGCAGGAATGGTGAAGCAGGTGGCATCACTATACCAGACCTTAAACTATACTACAGAGCAATAGTAACAAAAACAGCATGGTATGGGTACCAAAATGGACTGGTAGACCAATGGTACAGAATAAAGGACACAGAGACTAACCAAAAAAGCTACAATTATCTTATATTTGACAAAGGTGCGAGAACATGCATTGGAGAACAGATAGCATCTTCAACAAATGGTGCTGGGAAAATTGGGAATCCATATGCAACAAAATGAAATTAAATCCTTATCTATCACCATGTACAAAATTCAACTCAAAATGGATCAAGGACTTAGGAATACAACCAGAGACCCTGTGTCTAATAAAAGAAAAAGTAGGCCCTAATCTCCATCATGTAGGATTCGGCCCCAACTTCCTTAATAAGACTCCTGTGGTACAAGAATTAAAATCAAGTATCAATAAATGGGATGGACTTAAACTAAAAAGTTTCTTCTCAGCAAAAGAAACAATTTGTGAGGTGAATAGAAACTCTACATCTTGAAGAAAATCCTTACCCCTCTCATATCAAATAGAGCACAAATCTCTAGGGTATATAAAGAACTCAAAAAGCTAAACACCAAAAAAAAAAAAAATTACCCAATCAATAAATGGGTCAAGGACCTGAAGAGACATTTCTCAGAAGATGATGTACAATCAATCAGCAAATACATGAAAAAAAATGTTCATTATCACTAGCAATTAGAGAAATGCAAATCAAAACTACTCATTTCACTCCAGTCAGAATGGCAGCTATTATGCATACAAACAGCAATAAGTGTTGGCGAGGATGCGGGGAAAAAGTACACTCATACACTGATGGTGGGACTGCAAATTGGTACAGCCAATATTGAAAGCAGTATGGAGATTTCTTGGAAAATTGGGAATGGAACCATCATTTGACCCAGCTGTCCCTCTCCTTGGTCTATACCCAAAGGAGTTAAAAACAGCACACTACAGGGACACAGCCACATCAATGTTTATAGCAGCACAATTCACAATAGCTAAACTATGGAACCAACCTAGATATTCTTCAGTAGATGAATGGATCAAAAAATATGGCATATATACACAATATAACATTACTCAGCAATAAAAGAGAGTAAAATCATGGCATTTGAAGGTAAATGGATGGAGTTAGAGAAGATAATGCTAAGTGAAGTTAGCCAATCCCCCCCAAAAAAAACAAATGCCAAATGTTTTCTTTGATATAAGGAGGCTGATTCATAGTGGGATAGGGAATGGGAACATGGGAAAAATAGACAAACTCTAGATAGGGCAGAGGGGTTGGAGGGGAAGGGAGTAGGCATGTGGTAATTAATGATGGTGGAATGTGATGATCATTATTATCCAACATATAGGTATGAGGACACAAATTTGTGTGAATATACTATTTATACAACCAGAGATTGAAAAATTGTGCACTATATATGTATTAAGAACTGTAATGCATTCTACTGACATATATAAATTAAAAAGAAACTGAAAAAAAAAAGGAATGGAGAAGAAGCTTTTTAATTGGAATCCATCCCATTTATTGATTCTTGATTTTACTTCTTGCCCTTTAGGAGTCTTGTTAAGGAAGTCAGGTTCTAGGCCAAAGTGGTGAAGATTTAAGCCTATTTTTTTTTCTTCTATTAGGCACAGGGTCTCTATTCTTGTGCCTAACTCTTTGGTCCACCATGCACAAAAAGTGAGAAATAGAGGTTTAATTTCATTTGGCTACATGTGGAATTGCAGTTTTGCTGGCACCATTTTTCGAATAGGCTATCTTTTCTCCAGTGAATGTTTTTGGCACCTTTGTGTAGTATGAGATAACTGTATTTATGTGGGTTTGTCTTTGTGTCCTCTATTCTGTACCATTTGTCTACAAGTCTATTTTGGTGCGAATGCCATGCCATTTTTGTTACTATCTCTCTGTAGTAGAGTTTAAGGTCTGCTGTCATGTATTACTAACTAAAATAAATTGATTTTTTTTCAAATCAAGGGAATGGAATTATTCAGGGAGCATAAAGCAAGTAGTTGGAATCTTGAAATACTACAAACCAGCAAAGTTTACTTTGTATCTGAGGGGAAATTAATAATCTTTTAAATATGGAAGTCTAAAAAAATAGTAATAAATGAATAAATATAGAAGTCTAAGTTCTACTAATTTACCTTTGTTCATCACAATGATATTTTTAAAACATAAAAAATAAATTAAACTTGAATGTGTTTATTCATGAGTATTGATCCCAGGGATACTTTAACACTGACCTAAATCCCCATCTTTAAAAAACAATTTAGAGACAGAGTCACTAAGTTGCTGAGGCTGGCCTTGGATTTGAGATTCTTTTGCCTTAGCCTCCTGAGTCAAAGTGACTATAGGTGTGCATCACTGCTCCCAGCATTGGCATGAATTTAAATGTAACATAACTTTCTTCACCCATTGGTATGTGAGGCTATAGGAATGACTGAAATGCATTCACTTTCCTCAGAGTGTGAACAGTGACATAAGATCACAGATTATAATGGAAAGAACTCATGGTAGCAATATAAGGCATAGGGGCAAATAAATCCATTACATCCCAAAGCATATACAATTAGCTTGAAGTCTTTTTTTGAAACTATAAATTACCAAAATAAATATATGAGAGAAGTTTCCTATATTTTATTAAGCAAAATTAAAGTATTTTGCAAATTCTGTAGTATATTTACTCAAAACACAGTAAGTACTATTGGAAAAAGTCACTAGTATACAAACAAACTTATGTAGGAAAAATAATGTCATCAATGGAATCTCTGACCACCAAAAGTGCTACAATATAATAAACATGGTTATTTTTTAATTAACAGTTATTTCCCATGTTATTAAATTAACAAACATAAAGTAAAAAAATAAGAATATGTTCATATCCTGTAAGTGATGGAAGTTAAATATTCAAGGTTATCAGAGTGTTTATCTCTGTATTATATTCTCAGTGCTATTGTAAGGCTTAAATTATTTCTAAAATCAAGTTGTTACCTTTTTATTTTAATATTTTAAAATACTGACAAAATAAACTTCCACTGGCCCACTGAAAGTTATTCTGGCCTCTTCTCAGTGAGGTTGTCCCTGTACTGTGAACTCTTTTGCCCAATAATAATAGAAATAACTAACTCTTTCCCTTGTTGATGGAGGAAACAGGCAGAATTTTTAGTAAGGGGAAGAGAGCTGATCAAGACTGAGCCAAATCTGAAAAATAATACTGAGAATAGGCAGCTTAATGAAGGACAGAAGCATCTGGTTACTGTTTGCCTGGGGCTGCATCCCCAGAGGCCTGAATTAATATATAGGAAGATGTAGGATGAAAAATGTATAGGAACCAATGGGAATTGAATGAAGACAATATGTTTAAAAACAAATTCTTTTAGGTATCATAGTATACACTTTTGATTTAACTACATATTACCTGGCAAATCAGTTAAGAGTAGTTTGTCATACAATATAACCTAGATTTAAATATGATTTATAAAATTGGAAAAAGCATATGCATACACATACATAGATTTAATTTTATCATATGATTTTTGAGAATACGCTGATGTAGGCCAATTAACATCCAAAAACGTAATTTACTTTTTTTTCAACATATGATAGCTGCTTCATGTAATGATTTAAGTTCATTTAGAGGAAATGTTATTTTAGAAATCCTGCATAAACTAGGACAAATCCTTCTATGGTCATGCTGTTATGAGTCAGGCTACACAAGCAATGACCAAACAGACTTCATTTTACCCTGAGACTCTATGTCATTTAAGAAATGCTTCTCCCATGGGAAATCCCCTGTCTCTGTACCCATTAATTGTTACCTAGCATAGCATACTTGGCAACACAAAATGGCAATACTTATACAATGTGAAATTGTTCCCTCTTTGGTTCCCATTTTTCTTGGGCAATGTGCCTTGTCAGAGATTGTCTAGATGTTAGGAAACATTCTCCAACTTTTACTCAACAGGGTCCTTTTGACCCACTTCCCTTCTGCTTATTTGCTGCCATGCCAACCTTGAAAATCCGGTGGAAATATCATTGTTTCACTAACTGCTCAATTCGGCTTCTGTACCCCTGCTTGCTTGCAGCTACATCAACCTGGATGTGATTTTTGCCATTTTTGCCTTTAAATACTAGAAAATGTTGAAGCTCCAGGCTGTTTCCTGCCTGGAGCTTCAACTTGGTCCTGTAGAAAGTGGTCAGAATAAAGACTCTTCAATTTGGACAGAACTGGGACTTGGTGTGTTTACTGAGCAACCTCCTCCACAACAATGCTGCACTTTTAAACTACGTGAACTAAATCAAAACTACCCTGTTAACTATAACAATAATGTGTAACTATGACTAAGAGCATGAAGAGAGTATACTTTCCTGCAACCATACACACATGGAAATAAATATTGTTTCTATACTTTATATTTTACATTTCCAATTTCAAATTATTTTCTGATTGTCTTCACAAAACATGCTGGCTTACGCTTTTGGAGAGTTTTATGTTATTTTCATATTTTATTGAAAATGTTTAAATATTCATTTAATTTATTCATAATAACATTGCCTTCATCATCAACTTATTCAGGCACTCTTTTTTTTTCTTTTTTTGGTACTAGGGATTGAATTTAGGGACACTTAAATACTGAGCCACATCCCCAATACTTTTTTTGTATTCTATTTAGGGATAGGGTATCACTGAGTTCTTAGGGCCTCGCTAAATTGCTGAGGCTGGCTTTGAACTCAAAATCCACCTTCCTCAATCTCCCCAGCTGCTGGATTTATAGGCATGCACCACTGCACAGGCCAGGCAAAATTTGAACATCTCTTTCCATGTATTTCTTTTTGCAACTTTGTAGAAAAAATACTAAATTCTTAAAATACCTTCACTAAATACTCAATTGAGAATTTATTTTCTTAATTCCATTCTCTCCTTGCTTCCAAACTCCCTTACTCAATTAGGAGAGGTATTTTGTCCTTACAAATAAAGATGTTGTAAATGGCATGCATGTTAAACATTTTACTTTTAAGAACTGTGGAGATTCTGGAGTTTGGTGTCCTGTAAGTATGAAGAACAATGCCCTGTTTGCTTTTGCCTGAGCTATGAATAGGTAGAAGGCTAATTTATTCATGAATTTATTATATAAACTTGGGGTACTTTTTCATTTAAGACAAAGATATGGACAAGATTTGAACTCAAACATATATATATATATATATATATATATATATATATATATATATCAGACTTCTGTAACCTCCCCTCCTTCCCTGTGGACATAACTATACATCTGTCCTCCCTGTTCACACACAAGGCTAATGTATAAAACATATGAAATATATTTGCCAGAAAATATATTCTCTCTGGTTGTCTTCTGTAATCCTAACCTAAGGGGAGAGTTACCCTAGATAATTTTTTTTAGTGACTATCTATGCTTGACAATCCTTGCGTTAAATTCCCTGAAATCATTAAAATTTTAGACCACTATCTATACTGACATCTGGGAGATTATTAATTATGCATATACTTTACTTTTCCTAAACTTTTCTTAGAAACTCTTTGTTTCATTCAACCAGGCACTGCAGGTGTATCTTTATCCCACATTTTACAGCCTCCAAGAATAGCTAGGAATCCAGGTCTTAGCTGGAGCTCCCGTTTTTCGTGTTCAAAAATTTTTGCCTTGAAGTAAGGCAAAATACTGTGAATTTCTTTTTTGTCCTTACATTGGATTTTTATATCCTAACAAAGACACGCTCTCACCTGTCAGTTTTTCACTTGAAGTGTCCTAAGTGAGGAATGAGAGTGCCCTGAGTGTAACATAAGTTCAATTTCTGTCACTTTACACAGGCCTTCCCGAGGTGCACTCTATTTGTACTTCTTCCCATAAAAACTTACCAGAAACGGGGAGCTTAGAGTGGTTATTCTTTCCTAAGGGAAACTAAAAAAATCCATGGCAAATATGTTGTTTTATCTCTGTTCTGGGCTTGAGAACTTGCCTTTCTCTCATTCCCAATGGCAGTAACAAAACTATATCTTGATCTCTTCTTTGTGATGAGCCTGTCATTTGGAATTGTTTTCAGGGCTGCTGGATTTTAAACCTGATTCATTGCCAGGGTTGGCTCCTGGCTATAAAATCATAGATCCTACAGCTTAATATTGAGAGGAGCTGGGAACCAACAAAAAGATATTTTCCTTAATAATCCATATTTGAAAATGTTCTTTGTTTTATAAATATTCAACATAAACATCTTAATGTTGTTTAAGGTGTATATGCTTTTTATATTTAAATAATTTTAATGAGAAATGTGTCATGAGAGTAATACAGAGATTGTTTGTCCTTGTAGAATATACTGTAAATAATTCTTTGTAAAATTTACATATAACCCAGGTTTCAATGATTTCTGTCATGTTATATGAAAATATTATATTCAGGATAATAAAGTTTTATTTTTCTTTTCAATGCAACTGCTATCTTCAGTGTTCTGGATTGATGGGTAAGTGACTTAATGCTTCATTTGATAAAGGATATCTTAAAGTATAAAGTGCTAATTTATTAACAGATGGATAAATGTTGGAGATTGGGGATTACTTACTTAAAATTTAAAGGTCCCAAATGGAAATTTTAAAAACTAGTTTCCTTTATAAACAGGGACCAGACCTTCATGAAGCACACCTGTCAACAAACTCCAGGTCATGCCTCAATCTTCAATATAAATTGAAAGCCAAATATTATTATGAAGTCCTGTGTTATCAGCAGAAACTAGAAACTAAAGCAAACCCAAACCAGGATGACAGGGAAAAGAAGAGAGAAAGAGAAACAGAACCACATTTTAATGTTTTTAATTAATGATAGTATACCCATGCTAGCATACAAGAGGAAGAAGGGGATGATGTAAAAGAAGAGTCTCACCTGAACAAGTGTGCTTAATAAAAGGAAGCCCAGGACAATCTGAAAATATCATATAAGACCAATCAAGTCACTGAGAGCTAAACAACTAAGCTCAGCACACCAAATGGCTACTTGAAAATTAATAGCCTCTACCTGAAAAGTTTGTTGGGGAAGCTGTGCTTATGAGAATTCTGCCATTTATGAAGAGATTTATTTCTGAAAAACATCTGCAAATTGGAAAAGGAATTTACAAATTCCTGTCATATCACTAGTATTCCTAAATAAATGTAATTCACTATTTATCCCTATATGTATGCCTAATACACAAGAATTGAGAAATAAATAAAGAATCAATATCTGTTTTTATTTTGTATTAATATTATATTTATATTTATACATTATTTTGTATTTGTATTTATATATTTATATTTGGGGTTACCTAATGTAATGTTGTTCAGTACAATTTTTTTTCTTTATGGTTTTTTTATTTGCGTCTTTCTCTAACTCATAATTGCTCTAGGTTTGAAATTGTAACCAGGACTTGTGACAACACTTCCCAAGTTTAACAAATCAATAGTTCAAACTGAATGAATCAAGTAGTATCATCACTGTCTGTCATAGTCACCAGACAGGCACTGGGTAATAACTAAAAATACTTGGAGAAAAGAACACTTATTAATTTTAGCAGAAATCAAATACTTGTTTAATGAATTTTCAAGAGAAATGAGTTTTGTATTTTAGCAATATTTTTCAATAAGGTAATATAACAAAAATTATTTTATATTGTTACCACAATTTTTATTAAATCTTTATTTACTTCAATTAACAAAAAAATACTACCAATAACACATTTGTATTTCTAGATAAAATACATTTCATGTCCTTTTAGACTTTTTCCTCATTTTCTTGTACATTTTCTACACACCTTTGAATAATGGCATATTCCTCTCTAAGAATAAAACTGCAAAGGAAAATTTTTGTTTGCATGTTTATTTTGTTTTTCTTTTTTGTTTTATTGTTGTGTCTGCAATAATATCATCTTTAATTTGATATTGATTATCTGTGATAACAGGAATGCTATGCCAGCATAGCAATATTTTTGAAGCTTTCACTTTTAAGGATATATGCGGCAAAAGTTCATTTTAGCTGCCTCTGGATGTACTGTGTAGCTCATATAAACTGAATTTTAACAAGTGAATCAGAAGAATGTTTACACAGCAACTTGTTATAGTCTCAAAATATGAAGTATTGAACAAAAGTAAAAATAAAATTATAAAATTTAAGGCCATTTGTTAAATCTTGATGTATGATAGTATAAGGTCATACATTTCAGGACTATTAAGTAAAACTGCTAACAAGTAGAAAAATTGTATTTATCTGAGTTCAGAAATGTAAGATGATTGCCAGGTAGCAATGTCTTCTATAAATTTTGCATTTCGTATGTGGTCTTTGCATTTGGAAGAGAAGTAGAACAAGTAGATTGGGCTTAAATAAAGCAGATAATTCATGTGATTAACATTATTTTGACTAAATATCATCGTTCCTTTTTTTTAATCACTCTATCCACTTATGTAAACCAACATTTTGAAGATATCATTAAATCCTTCAGCAACTCTGGCAGGTCAGTTTTACTGTCTCCATTTTTACAGAGAAAGAAACCAACCCAAAAAATAAGTGCCTTGTCCACAGTAACAAAGCTTATAATTTATATACAAGCATATAAATATCTGATACCAGTAATGATTTCTTTTTTCCTAAGAGTAATGTTAGGTCCATTTTATACATCAATATTTAAGTTAAATCAATAAAGAATTGTTGATAGCATTGTAGACAACAAAAAATATTTAATTTACTTTATTTTATTTATTTTTAAAAGAGAATCTTTATTTCCCTTGGACTCAATATCATCTAATAAAAATTTCTCTAAAAATTTAGATTGATGAAATATGGGTACTAAAATATTTCATGTTTGATTTTGCTCCTGTTATTCATCCTAAACCAGGAAATGTCTATGAATACAAACTTCAGCTACATTTCTTAAAATAATTTTGAGTTTTCATTTTACATTGAGTTGCATAAACATTAACTAAAAATTACAAATATTTTACAATGCAGACTTATCTATCTATCCATCTATCTATTTATTTATTTATTCATTTATTTTGGGGTACTATGGATTGAACTCACTGAGCCACACCCCCATCTCTATTTTGTATTTTATTTAGAGACAGGGTCTCAATGAGCTGCTTAGTGCCTTGTCATCTTTGAGGCTGGCTTTGAACTTGTGATCCTCCTGTCTCAGCCTCACAAGCCACTGGGATTACAGGTGTGCACCACTGAGCCCAGCTGCAGATTTATTTTTGTGTTACTCCCTCAGTTGGCATATATTTAACTTTGTGTTTATTTAGTCTATTGATACTGATAGAGAACACTTGCAAGTTTATTGGGGAGATCCTTTAAAAAAAAACAAACAACAACAACAACAAAAAAAAAAAGGACATCATTTTCTGAAGTAGGTACTTTACTTTCCCTCCAATGAAGAGATTGTGGGAAGGAAGAATCAAAAGTTTGGAAAACAGCAAATGAACATTATGTATATTGAGTCCCTTCTCTAGGCTAAAATCAATATATAGGTTGAAAGGAATAACAAGATCTTGGGAATGATGGTTATCTGAAGGAAATTCTATCACAGAAAACCCAGCAATATGATGTGGTTAATACAAAGGAATGTGGTGAGAAAGGGGTGGAAGCAATGCTGCATGTTCCTAAAGGATGCTGAGAAGTTGGCTGTATGTTATCAAGAGGTTTTTAAAAATGTTCAGTGCAGCAGTGAAAAGTCCATCACACCAATTTTAGGTGGACTTCTCATCCTTGAATAAGCCATGGGTGATAATCACAACTCAGTCAGTGACCGACTTTAGATCTCAACACATCTCCTACAAAATAGGCAAAAAAGAAGTGGTCAGCTGCTGACACCAGAGAAGCATGTCAGAGGCAAACTCAAAACCTTTTCTCCCAACTACCAGCAGAATTGCTCCAGTTGTTTGTACTCTGTCAGCATCTGGGAAGGAGAGTGAGGAATAGAATAAAAAAGAAAAGAAACAAATTGAACTTGAAAGAGAAAGTATACTCTAAAATGCTTGTTTGAGCCAGGTGCCCCCATGCATGAAGGTAATTCTAGAGGCTTAGGAGGCTGAAACAGTAGGATCACAAGTTCAAGGCCAGCCTCAACAATTTAGTGAGGCCCTAAGCAACTCTGTCAGAGCCTTTCTCAAAATATAAAACAAAAAGGGCTGGGGATATAGCTCAATAGTAAAGCACCCCTGGGTTAAATCTCCAGAACCAGAGAGAGAGAGAGAAAGAGAGAGAGAGAGAGAGAGAGAGAGAGAGAGAGAGAGAGAGAGAGAGAACGCAACAGCTAGAGAGAGAGAAGATTGTTTGAACAAATTGTTGTGTTGCTCTGAATTTACCAGTGATTAAATCCATTCCTCTTCTCCATGTTCCTGAGGTCTCTGGAGGCAGATCGTTCCACTGATTTTTCATCAGTACACACCTGAATACAATGTATAAAGTCTGATAAAATATAAGTATTTCTAAAGAAGATAGACAAGTTAGGTTAATTTACCTAATAAAAACAAAAGGCAGGTGTTCATTTAATAAACATTATTTGCTGCCACATGAGTCTTGCTGATTTGTATATAACACTTCTGATTATCCCTAATTACAAAGTAAGATGACTAGTGCTTTATAACAATCTAAAAGCAGCTCTATAAAAATTATACTTTTAAAATATTAAAATGCTTGAGGTTAAACAATATGCAAGTGCAAGAAATAAGTGCAACACATTCTGCAACATCTCACACATATGATTCTGAAATTGTAGTTTAAAGTAGAATGTCTTTCAAAAGATGGAAAAAATGGGGTATACACATAAATTCAGACATGAAAAGGAAGAAATGATGACACATGCTACAATGTAGATGAATATGTAAACATTGTATTAAGTAAAAGAATCAGGTCATAAAAGGACAAAAGGGTGTCTTCAGCTCTTTGAGCTAACTAAACTAGTATTTGGACAGAAATGGAGTAGCCATAGAGTAGAATAGTATTTCCCAACAGGTGCAAAGAAGGGATAAGACATTTTTATTTTTTAATGGATAATGAAGTTTTAGTTTTAGAAGAAGCCATACCTCCAGAGATAGCGATTTTGCACAATAATATGAATTAATGCCACAAACCTTTACACAAAAGTGTATGATAAATGTCAGTTTATATGATTATATAGATTTATCTCAATATAAAAAAAATAAAAATCAATAAAGATTTTGAGATTTACATTTCAATCCATTCCTTGTGATACTTTTCTTCAGAGAAAGATTTGGACTCTGAATCTACGAAGCTCACCACCAGCTACTTTAATTCTTGATTTAAACTACAAGAATACTCTTCCCCAAACCCATGTAGGACATATTCTTCCTGCTTAGTTTACAACACACATGGCTAAAAACAGAAAACTCAAATGTGCTCTGCACATGTACTCTCCAAACATTCTGAAGTGTATTATACTTAAAGCAGAAATAATTGATGCTGATACCTGCTTGGAATCTCCTTTTGTTCTGCACAGTAGTTTCTGTACAGTGATTGAGACTACAGTGGCCTTATTATAAGTAGCTATCACTTATTTTTTGATGGAACAGATATTTGATGATCTGCTGAAAGCATCTTTGTAAGTCTTAAAGATATTCATACTGTGAAAAATATTCATATAACAAAAGGTATATGGACAAGTGGATAAGTAATTGGTTACATGCCTGGGACTGCCCACAGGGTTTTGTTTTGTGTAAAAAGCAAAATCTCTTACACTGTTTTGCTGAATACTATTTCTTGCACAGGACATTTCAAAATGTAATCTGTTTTTTTAATAGTTTGCATGGAAAATATTCATGAAGATTAAAAGGTACTAGGTAGAGAGGGAGAGAGAAATTAGTAATAAAACAAAACAAAACCCAAAACATTTAAAACAAAATTATGAAAGGCCCTATTATATCACCTTTGTGTAACTTACTCCATTGCAGTCCCTTTTTCTTTTCTCAAGCTTAATAGGCAGGGATACGGTGATGCTGTGTGATGCATTTTGATTACCTGGGATGTTTGCATAAATGCTTCATGTGCTTCTAGTCAGTCTGTTTGAAACTTTTTAGATGAGGAGCAGGAAATGCATGGTGAGTGAATCCCACAAAATCTAAGGCCCTGTTGGCCACTTAGTCACTGATGATTGAGGAACACTGTTTTTCCACTCAGGGTGCACTATTTTGATTAAAAAAAAATATATTTTGTAGTTCTTTTGGTTTACTATACATTACACTTTTTATAGATACCATTGAGTATGATACATTAGTTTCAACATTTACATAAAACTCTACAAGGTATAAAAAAGTCAATAAAAAGTTTGAAAGCTTTTTTAAAAAAATATTGTTTTAATTGTAGATGGACACAATATCTTTAATTTATTTATTTTTATGTGGTATGGAGGATCAAATCCAGTGCCTCACATGTGCTAGGCAGGTGCTCTACAACTGAGCCACAAGCCCAGTCACTTATTCATAGAGATTTTCTATCTTACAATTACTTTTGATTTTCGTTAATGTCTTGGGGCTGCCAAAAGTATTGTCATACTTTAATGTATGTTAGAACATTTATGATTATAAAAATATTTAGTGGAACTGAATAGTACTTTTCAACTAAGCTTTGATGAAGGAGTCATTATTAGTTTTTTAAATAAGTCTTGTCAAGAAGCATTAGTAACTGACTTAAAATAACACAACCCTAATGTGAAGACAAATTCAAAAAAGATTTATCCAATTCCAAACCTGCCAGCTTCCCATGAGGTTGGGATAGGAAATTACATCACATCTATGTTTTCTAAAATACACCATTCCCAAAACTTTTCATGCTGAGACCAACAGATTCAGATGCACAATGGAGAAACAGTCTTTATTATTTCAAATGATACATCTTGAACAAAATTTGCCTCTTTTGGGAAAATACAAATAAAACCACTCTTGCCCTGTATGTGACAGGTGTACTCTCTGACTCCTAGAAAAGCTATTCCTGATATTCAACAACAATAAAACCATTTTCTTTAGGAATGATTTCAAGTTAATCAATCTTTAGTCCTTTGTGTTTAATCAGCAGATATTTACAGATTATCCATCTACTGTGTACCAGTACTAGCTAAGGTCTTCTTTAATGAGATGTGAAGCATGGAAGTGGAAGAGAATTTAGGGAAAACAATTTGCCAAAGCTCTTGGTTTTGAATATGTTAACAGGAGAGGTCTGTAAAACTTTTTAGCAGAAATGCAAAAAGGCTATAGGATATCAAACTTATTGGAAAAGACCGAAGTCAAGATTAAAAGGGAATGATGATCACAGGAGAATCAATGAGGTTGATAGTATAAATGAACAATGAGAGTAAAAACACAGGGGAAAGAAAAATGGCGGTCTGAATAGTCTATCAGTTTGTCATAAGAATACACAAATGCCAGACAATGAGGTCAGCACGAAGTAAGAGAAAAGATAATTGTATATGTAGAAATATATGAAATGACATCTTTGTCCTGATTCTTAATAAGCTTAATTATAAATCTTGATTTGTATGTATTATGGTTCATTTTGACATTTTGATTTATAATTTCAAAACAAAACACTTGTAATATTTTGACAATATCCTCACATGTTCATTTTATGGAGTTCTTCAGCACAATGTTCTGAAGAATTACATAAAATTACACAGAAATTAGACAGTTAACTCTGATGTAAACATTTTAAATAGCCTCTATTGTGTCATAAGGGTAAGTATGACTACACAGGTAAATATGTGACAACTATTATTTAAATATACTGGTAAATATGCCTTATATAATGAAGTGATGGTTAGTGAAAACTCCTGTACTTCATAATTACCGCAATTTCAAAAGGACATACTACATAATAGCTGGGCAATTTCTTTCAAATTACGAGTAGCATTACATATTATATGACATCACTGTATCCAGGATACAGGGTGGCATTTGTTTTTTCCTTCTTAGACATTCAATTCAGTTACAGGGATAAATAAAAACACCTGCCTGTAACATTTTATCCATTTGAATTTCAGCAAATGGCTTGAAGTTTTGTTTAACAAAGGGAAGTAGAGAGACAGGTGCTTTGAGAAGAAAATTATAAGCAAAAACAAGCTAAACTGAGAGAAAAGGTAAATATCTTAATGAACAGCCAAAACAGAATAGAAAAAAAAATATGAGGAGGTAAGGAATTCATTTTAAGACAAACAGAATTTTAACAGATTTTAAGGTATTTTTTCCTTAAACATTGATTGTAAATTATATGATTTATTTGAAAATCATGTCATAGTAATTTAAAACATTTATTTATCCTAATTTTTGCATTTTTCCTGTTATTGGAGAAAATTAAGTAACATCTTCTCTTAATCATAAAACTAATAATGGGCAAATGATAATTACATACTCTTTCTTGAGTCAGAAAAACAGCAACATTGAACTCCATAGGATTCATCTCAGAGAACACTGTTACATTTTCTACCACTTTAACAAATCACTGTGTCCATTTGCTCTATGTTTCTCCCTCTTAAATGCTACCCTTTGCTCCACCATGTCTTTCTAGACTAATCAGAGAATACATACCTCCTTTGTTTCAATTGGCTAGAAGATGCAACAAGGTTTTTCTGTTTAAATTTGATTCTTAAACCAATTTTACTTTTTTAAAAATTAAGCTTAATATTAAAGGAAATTAAAAGATTTCTATAATATTAATTCTGAGTAGATTAGGAAAAAAAAACAGCAGAATAAACCTTTTGCTGCTAAATTCCAGGTATCAAGGAAATACTACAAGATGGGTTACTAAAGGTATCATAATGGGAAAGAAAGAGAACTCAATTATGAATGATCAAGGACAGTTGGGAATGTGTGATCAATGGCACAGTGAAGGTGGAAATTTATTAACTCAAACTTGACTAGAGACAAGGCACTTGGTGAGGAACAAATGACTAATATCAAAGGTAGCAGGTTTAGCAGGATTACTCCTAAACTGGTCTCAGCATGCCAAACACATGCTTTGTCCAGAGTAGTGTTAAGAGGAGCCTAACCAAAGTTTGGTCAAGAATGAAATTCTTGCCAGTAGGGAAAATGCTTCAAATCCTAATTAACCAAAATGGTTATAGTAGAAAGATGAGAAACTTTGGAGACTATCTTTTGCACATTGTCATTAATAGTTTTACATTTTCTCACCATGTATGTCTGAATCTTCTAATGAAAATGAAATTTAGCAGCAGAAAATCTAATATAATACAAAAATGTGAAATTAATTTCAAAAGGCTCTTTTAGGTTTTACTTTTGACCATATTAGTTATAACTATACTTATTACTTAAATTAATATGAATTATTGCACATGGTATATAAAATATTCAATAATATTTACTCAAATTTGAAGACATTCATGAAATTTATAATGTGGAGTTATAATTAGTTTGCATTAAACATTTTTCTCTTTATTCTGATATTTCAAATATTTCCTGTAAGAATGTAAGTCAGGTTTCACACATTCGTAATTCAATATACCCTAAATACTTGACAGCATCTTTTGCTTTATGAGAATTCTGAAGAAATCTTTAGAATATCCTCCAAAATTTATATATATATATATATATATATATATATATATATATATATATA